>NC_091464.1:97049074-97231574 GCF_027789765.1 Dendropsophus ebraccatus
GTTATGGAGGAGATGTAGATGTACGGAGGAGATGCAGATGTTATGGAGGAGATGTAGATGGTTATGGAGGAGATGTAGGTGTAGATGTTATGGAGGAGCTGTAGATGTAGGTGTAGATGTTATGGAGGAGCTGTAGATGTAAATGTAGATGTTATGGAGGAGCTGTAGATGTAAATGTAGATGTTATGGAGGAGCTGTAGATGTAGATGTTATGGAGGAGCTGTAGATGTAGATGTTATGGAGGAGCTGTAGATTTAAATGTAGATGTTATGGAGGAGCTGTAGATGTAAATGTAGATGTTATGGAGGAGCTGTAGATGTAGATGTTATGGAGGAGCTGTAGATGTAGAGGTTATGGAGGAGATGTAGATGTTATGGAGGAGATGTAGGTGGAGATGTTATGGAGGAGCTGTAGGTGTAGTTGTTATGGAGGAGATGTAGATGTAGATGTAGATGTTATGGAGGAGATGTAGATGTTATGGAGGAGCTGTAGATGTTATGGAGGAGCTGTAGATGTAGATGTTATGGAGGAGCTGTAGATGTTATGGAGGAGATGTAGGTGTAGATGTTATGGAGAAGCTGTAGATGTTATGGAGGAGCTGTAGATGTTATGGAGGAGATGTAGATGTAGATGTTATGGAGGAGCTAGAGATGTTATGGAGGAGCTGTAGATGTTATGGAGGAGTAGTAGGTGTAGATGTTATGGAGGAGATGTAGATGTTATGGAGGAGCTGTAGATGTTATGGAGGAGATGTAGATGTAGATGTTATGGAGGAGCTGTAGAGGTAGATGTTATGGAGGAGCTGTAGATGTAGATGTTATGGAGGAGATGTAGATGTTATGGAGGAGCTAGAGATGTTATGGAGGAAATGTAGATGTTATGGAGGAGCTGTAGCTGTAGATGTTATGGAGGAGCTGTAGATGTAGATGTTATGGAGGAGCTGTAGATGTAGATGTTATGGAGGAGATGTAGATGTTATGGAGGAGCTGTAGATGTTATGGAGGAGCTGTAGATGTTATGGAGGAGCTGTAGATGTTATGGAGGAGCTGTAGATGTAGATGTTATGGAGGAAATGTAGATGTTATGGAGGAGCTGTAGATGTTATGGAGGAGATGTAGATGTAGATGTTATGGAGGAGCTGTAGATGTTATGGAGGAGCTATAGGTGTAGATGTTATGGAGGAGATGTAGATGTTATGGAGGAGATGTAGATGTTATGGAGTAGCTGTAGATGTTATGGAGAAGCTGTAGGTGTAGATGTTATGGAGGAGATGTAGATGTTATGGAGGAGATGTAGGTGTAGATGTTATGGAGAAGCTGTAGGTGTAGATGTTATGGAGGAGATGTAGGTGTAGATGTTATGGAGGAGATGTAGATGTTATGGAAAAGATGTAGATGTTATGGAGGAGATGTAGCTGTAGATGTTATGGAGGAGCTGTAGATGTTATGGAGGAGCTGTAGATGTTATGGAGGAGATGTAGAGGTTATGGAGGAGTTGTAGATGTAGATGGTATGGAGGAGCTGTAGATAAAGATGTTATGGAGGAGCTGTAGATGTTATGGAGGAGATGTAGATGTTATAGAGGAGCTGTAGATGTTATGGAGGAGCTGTAGATGTAGATGTTATGAAGGAGATGTAGATGTAATGGAGGAGATGTAGGTGTAGATGTTATGAAGGAGCTGTAGATGTTATGGAGGAGCTGTAGGTGTAGATGTTATGGAGGAGCTGTAGATGTTATGGAGGAGATGTAGATGTTATGGAGGAGATGTAGGTTTAGATGTTATGGAGGAGCTGTAGATGTAGGTGTAGATGTTATGGAGGAGCTGTAGATGTAGATGTTATGGAGGAGATGTAGATGTTATGGAGGAGCTGTAGATGTAGGTGTAGATGTTATGGAGGAGATGTAGATGTTATGGAGGAGCTGGAGATGTTATGGAGGAGCTGGAGATGTTATGGAGGAGATGTAGATGTAGATGTTATGGAGGAGCTGTAGATGTTATGGAGGAGCTGTAGATGAAGGTGTTATGGAGGAGCTGTAGATGTAGATGTTATGAAGGAGATGTAGGTTTAGATGTTATGAAGGAGATGTAGATGTAAATGTTATGGAGGAGATGTAGCTGTAGATGTTATGGAGGAGATGCAGATGTTATGGAGGAGCTGTAGATGTAGATGTTATGGAGGAGCTGTAGATGTAGATGTTATGGAGGAGCTGTAGATGTAGATGTTATGGAGGAGCTGTAGATGTTATAAAGGAGCTGTAGATGTTATGGAGGAGCAGTAGATGTTATGGAGGAGATGTAGGTGTAGATGTTATGGAGGAGCTGTAGATGTTATGGAGGAGATGTAGATGTTATGGAGGAGCTTTAGATGTAGATGTTATAGAGGAGCTGTAGATGTAGATGTTATGGAGGAGCTGTAGATGTTATGGAGGAGCTGTAGATGTTATGGAGGAGCTGTAGATGTTATGGAGGAGATGTAGATGTAGATGTTATGGAGGAGCTGCAGATGTAGATGTTATGGAGGAGCTGTAGATGTTATGGAGGAGCTGTAGATGTTTTGGAGGAGATGTAGATGTTTTGGAGGAGATGTAGATGTTATGGAGGCGATGTAGATGTAGATGTTATGGAGGAGATGTAGGTTTAGATGTTATGGAGGAGATGTAGATGTAGGTGTAGATGTTATGGAAGAGCTGTAGATGTTATGGAGGAGCTGTAGATGTTATGGAGGAGCTGTAGATGTTATGGAGGAGATGTAGGTGTAGATGTTATGGAGGAGCTGTAGGTGTAGATGTTATGGAGGAGCTGTAGGTGTAGATGTTATGGAGGAGCTGTAGGTGTAGATGTTATGGAGGAGCTGTAGATGTAGATGTTATGGAGGAGCTGTAGATGTAGATGTTATGGAGGAGCTGTAGATGTAGATGTTATGGAGGAGCTGTAGATGTTATGGAGGAGATGTAGATGTAGATGTTATGGAGGAGCTGCAGATGTAGATGTTATGGAGGAGCTGTAGATGTAGATGTTATGGAGGAGCTGTAGATGTTATGGAGGAGATGTAGATGTAGATGTGTTGGAGGAGCTGTAGATGTTATGGAGGAGATGTAGATGTTATGGAGGAGATGTAGGTGTTATGGAGGAGATGTAGATGTTATGGAGGAGCTGTAGATGTTATGGAGGAGATGTAGATGTAGATGTTATGGAGGAGCTGTAGATGTAGATGTTATGGAGGAGCTGTAGATGTTATGGAGGAGATGTAGATGTAGATGCTATGGAGGAGCTGTAGATGTAGATGTTATGGAGGAGCTGGAGATGTTATGGAGGAGCTGTAGATGTAGATGTTATGGAGGAGCTGTAGATGTTATGGAGGATCTGTAGATGTAGATGTTATGGAGGAGCTGTAGATGTTATGGAGGAGATGTAGATGTAGATGCTATGGAGGAGCTGTAGATGTAGATGTTATGAAGGAGCTGTAGCTTTAGATGTTATGGAGGAGATGTAGATGTTATGGAGGAGATGTAGATGTTATGGAGGAGATGTAGATGTTATGGAGGAGATGTAGATGTAGATGTTATGGAGGAGATGTAGATGTTATGGAGGAGATGTAGATGTTATGGAGGAGATGTAGATGTTATGGAGGAGATGTAGATGTTATGAAAGAGATGTAGCTTTAGATGTTATGGAGGAGATGTAGATGTAGATGTTATGGAGGAGATGTAGATGTTATGGAGGAGATGTAGATGTTATGAAAGAGATGTAGCTTTAGATGTTATGGAGGAGATGTAGATGTAGATGTTATGGAGGAGATGTAGATGTTATGGAGGAGCTGTAGATGTAGATGTTATGGAGGAGATGTAGATGTTATGAAAGAGATGTAGCTTTAGATGTTATGGAGGAGCTGTAGATGTAGATGTTATGGAGGAGATGTAGATGTTATGAAAGAGATGTAGCTTTAGATGTTATGGAGGAGCTGTAGATGTAGATGTAGGTGTAGATGTTATGGAGGAGCTGTAGATGTAGATGTTATGGAGGAGATGTAGATGTTATGGAGGAGCTGTAGCTGTAGATGTTATGGAGGAGCTGTAGCTGTAGATGTTATGGAGGAGCTGTAGATGTAGATGTTATGGAGGAGATGTAGATGTAGATGTTATGGAGGAGCTGTAGATGTAGATGTTATGGAGGAGATGTAGATGTTATGGAGGGGCTGTAGATGTAGATGTTATGGAGGAGCTGTAGATGTTATGGAGGAGCTGTAGATGTTATAGAGGAGATGTAGGTGTAGATGTTATGGAGGAGCTGTAGATGTTATGGAGGAGATGTAGATGTTATGGAGGAGCTGTAGATGTTATGGAGGAGCTGTAGATGTAGATGTTATGGAGGAGATGTAGATGTAGATGTTATGGAGGAGCTGTAGATGTTATGGAGGAGCTGTAGATGTAGATGTTATGGAGGAGCTGTAGATGTTATGGAGGAGATGTAGATGTAGATGTTATGGAGGAGCTGGAGATGTAGATGTTATAGAGGAGCTGTAGATATTTTGGAGGAGATGTAGATGTAGATGTTATGGAGGAGATGTAGATGTTATGGAGGAGCTGTAGATGTTATGGAGGAGATGTAGATGTTATGGAGGAGCTGTAGATGTAGATGTTATGGAGGAGATGTAGATGTTATGGAGGAGATGTAGATGTTATGGAGGAGATGTAGATGTTATGAAAGAGATGTAGCTTTAGATGTTATGGAGGAGCTGTAGATGTATATGTTATGGAGGAGATGTAGATGTTATGGAGGAGCTGTAGATGTAGATGTAGATGTTATGGAGGAGATGTAGATGTTATGGAGGAGCTGTAGCTGTAGATGTTATGGAGGAGATGTAGCTGTAGATGTTATGGAGGAGCTGTAGATGTTATGGAGGAGCTGTAGATGTAGATGTTATGGAGGAGATGTAGATGTTATGGAGGAGATGTAGATGTTATGGAGGAGATGTAGATGTTATGAAAGAGATGTAGCTTTAGATGTTATGGAGGAGCTGTAGATGTATATGTTATGGAGGAGATGTAGATGTTATGGAGGAGCTGTAGATGTAGATGTAGATGTTATGGAGGAGATGTAGATGTTATGGAGGAGCTGTAGCTGTAGATGTTATGGAGGAGATGTAGCTGTAGATGTTATGGAGGAGCTGTAGATGTAGATGTAATGGAGGAGATGTAGATGTTATGGAGGAGATGTAGATGTAGATGTTATGGAGAAGCTGTAGATGTTATGGAGGAGATGTAGATGTAGATGTTATGGAGGAGCTGTAGATGTTATGGAGGAGCTGTAGATGTAGGTGTTATGGAGGAGCTGTAGACGTTATGGAGGAGCTGTAGCTGTAGATGTTATGGAGGAGATGTAGATATTATGGAGGAGATGTAGGTGTAGATGTTATGGAGGAGCTGTAGATGTAGATGTTATGGAGGAGCTGTAGATGTTATGGAGGAGCTGTAGATGTAGATGTTATGGAGGAGCTGTAAATGTAGATGTTATGGAGGAGTTGTAGATGTAAGTGTTATGGAGGAGCTGTAGATGTAGATGTTATGGAGGAGATGTAAATGTAGATGTTATGGAGGAGCTGTAGGTGTAGATGTTATGGAGGAGCTGTAGATGTAGATGTTATGGGGGGAGCTGTAGATGTTATGGAGGAGTAAATGTTATGTTATGTAGGTGTAGATGTTATGGAGGAGCTGTAGATGTTATGGAGGAGCTGCAGATGTTATGAAGGAGATGTAGGTGTTATGGAGGAGATGTAGATGTTATGGAGGAGCTGTAGATGTAGATGTTATGGAGGAGCTAGAGATGTTATGGAGGAGCTGTAGATGTTATGGAGGAGCTGTAGATGTTATGGAGGAGCTGCAGATGTTATGAAGGAGATGTAGGTGTTATGGAGGAGATGTAGATGTTATGGAGGAGCTGTAGATGTAGATGTTATGGAGGAGCTGTAGATGTAGATGTTATGGAGGAGATGTAAATGTAGATGTTATGGAGGAGCTGTAGGTGTAGATGTTATGGAGGAGCTGTAGATGTTTTGGAGGAGATGTAGATGTTATGGAGGAGCTGGAGATGTAGATGTTATAGAGGAGCTGTAGATGTTATGGAGGAGCTGTAGAGGTTATGGAGGAGCTGAAGATGTAGGTGTAGATGTTATGGAGGAGCTGTAGATGTAGATGTTATGGAGGAGATGTAGATGTTATGGAGGAGCTGTAGATGTTATGAAAGAGATGTAGCTTTAGATGTTATGGAGGAGCTGTAGATGTATATGTTATGGAGGAGATGTAGATGTTATGGAGGAGCTGTAGATGTAGATGTAGATGTTATGGAGGAGATGTAGATGTTATGGAGGAGCTGTAGCTGTAGATGTTATGGAGGAGATGTAGCTGTAGATGTTATGGAGGAGCTGTAGATGTAGATGTAATGGAGGAGATGTAGATGTAAGTGTTATGGAGGAGCTGTAGACGTTATGGAGGAGCTGTAGCTGTAGATGTTATGGAGGAGATGTAGATATTATGGAGGAGATGTAGGTGTAGATGTTATGGAGGAGCTGTAGATGTAGATGTTATGGAGGAGCTGTAGATGTTATGGAGGAGCTGTAGATGTAGATGTTATGGAGGAGCTGTAAATGTAGATGTTATGGAGGAGTTGTAGATGTAAGTGTTATGGAGGAGCTGTAGATGTAGATGTTATGGAGGAGATGTAAATGTAGATGTTATGGAGGAGCTGTAGGTGTAGATGTTATGGAGGAGCTGTAGATGTAGATGTTATGGAGGAGCTGTAGATGTTATGGAGGAGTAAATGTTATGTTATGTAGGTGTAGATGTTATGGAGGAGCTGTAGATGTTATGGAGGAGCTGCAGATGTTATGAAGGAGATGTAGGTGTTATGGAGGAGATGTAGATGTTATGGAGGAGCTGTAGATGTAGATGTTATGGAGGAGCTGTAGGTGTAGATGTTATGGAGGAGCTGTAGATGTTATGGAGGAGCTGTAGATGTTATGGAGGAGCTGCAGATGTTATGAAGGAGATGTAGGTGTTATGGAGGAGATGTAGATGTTATGGAGGAGCTGTAGATGTAGATGTTATGGAGGAGCTGTAGATGTAGATGTTATGGAGGAGATGTAAATGTAGATGTTATGGAGGAGCTGTAGGTGTAGATGTTATGGAGGAGCTGTAGATGTTTTGGAGGAGATGTAGATGTTATGGAGGAGCTGGAGATGTAGATGTTATAGAGGAGCTGTAGATGTTATGGAGGAGCTGTAGAGGTTATGGAGGAGCTGAAGATGTAGGTGTAGATGTTATGGAGGAGCTGTAGATGTAGATGTTATGGAGGAGATGTAGATGTTATGGAGGAGCTGTAGCTGTAGATGTTATAGAGGAGCTGTAGCTGTAGATGTTATGGAGGAGCTGTAGCTGTAGATGTTATAGAGGAGCTGTAGATGTAGATGTTATGGAGGAGCTGTAGATGTATATGTTATGGAGGAGCTGTAGATGTTATGGAGGAGCTGTAGCTGTAGATGTTATGGAGGAGATGTAGATGTTATGGAGGAGATGTAGGTGTAGATGTTATGGAGGAGCTGTAGATGTTATGGAGGAACTGTAGATGTAGATGTTATGGAGGAGCTGTAGATGTTATGGAGGAGATGTAGATGTTATGGAGGAGCTGTAGATCTTATGGAGGAGATGTAGTTGTTATGGAGGAGCTGTAGATGTTATGGAGGAGATGTAGATGTTATGGGGGAGCTGGAAATGTAGATGTTATGGAGGAGATGTAGATGTTATGGAGGAGCTGTAGATGTAGATGTTATGGAGGAGCTGTAGATGTAGATGTTATGGAGGAGATGTAGATAAAGGTGTTATGGAGGAGATGTAGATGTTATGGAGGAGATGTAGATGTTATGGAGGAGATGTAGATAAAGGTGTTATGGAGGAGATGTAGATGTTATGGAGGAGCTGTAGATGTTATGGAGGAGATGTAGATGTAGATGTTATGGAGGAGATGTAGGTGTAGATGTTATGGAGGAGATGTAGATGTAGATGTTATGGAGGAGATGTAGGTGTAGATGTTATGGAGGAGATGTAGATGTAGATGTTATGGAGGAGATGTAGGTGTAGATGTTATGGAGGAGATGTAGGTGTAGATGTTATGGAGGAGATGTAGATGTAGATGTTATGGAGGAGATGTAGGTTTAGATGTTATGGAGGAGATGTAGATGTAGATGTAGATGTAGATGTTATGGAGGAGATATAGATGTAGATGTTATGGAGGAGATGTAGATGTTAAGGAGGAGATGTAGATGTTACGGAGGAGATGTAGATGTTACGGAGGAGATGTAGATGTTACAGAAGAGCTGTAGATGTAGATGTTTTGGAGGAGATGTAGATGTTATGGAGGAGTTGTAGATGTAAGTGTTATGGAGGAGATGTAGATGTTATGGAGAAGCTGTAGATGTAGATGTTATGGAGGAGCTGTAGATGTTATGGAGGAGATGTAGATGTTATGGAGGAGATGTAGGTGTAGATGTTATGGAGGAGATGTAGATGTTATGGAGGAGATGTAGATGTAGATGTTATGGAGGAGATGTAGATGTTATGGAGGAGCTGTAGATGTAGATGTTATGGAGGAGCTGTAGATGTAGATGTTATGGAGGAGCTGTAAATGTAGATGTTATGGAGGAGTTGTAGATGTAGATGTTATGGAGGAGATGTAGATGTTATGGAGAAGCTGTAGGTGTAGATGTTATGGAGAAGCTGTAGATGTTATGGAGAAGCTGTAGGTGTAGATGTTATGGAGGAGATGTAGATGTTATGGAGGAGATGTAGATGTAAGTGTTATGGAGGAGCTGGAGATGTAGATGTTATGGAGGAGCTGGAGATGTAGATGTTATGGAGGAGCTGGAGATGTTATGGAGGGGCTGGAGATGTTATGGAGGGGCTGGAGATGTAGATGTTATGTTGGAGCTGGAGATGTTATGGAGGAGATGTAGATGTAGATGTTATGGAGGAGATGTAGATGTAGATGTTATGGAGGAGCTGTAGATGTTACGGAGGAGCTGGAGATGTTACGGAGGAGCTGGTGATGTTATGGAGGAGATGTAGATGTTATGGAGGAGCTGTAGATGTTATGGAGGAGCTGTAGATGTAGGTGTAGATGTTATGGAGGAGCTGGAGATTTAGATGTTATGGAGGAGCTGGAGATGTTATGGAGGAGCTGGAGATGTTATGGAGGGGCTGGAGATGTAGATGTTATGTTGGAGCTGGAGATGTTATGGAGGAGATGTAGATGTAGATGTTATGGAGGAGATGTAGATGTAGATGTTATGGAGGAGCTGTAGATGTTACGGAGGAGCTTGAGATGTTACGGAGGAGCTGGTGATGTTATGGAGGAGATGTAGATGTTATGGAGGAGCTGTAGATGTTATGGAGGAGCTGTAGATGTAGATGTTATGGAGGAGATTTAGATGTTATGGAGGAGCTGGAGATGTTATGGAGGAGATGTAGATGTTATGGAGGAGATGTAGATGTTATGGAGGAGATGTAGATGTTATGGAGGAGATGTAGATATTATGGAGGAGATGTAGATGTTATGGAGGAGATGTAGATGTTAAGGAGGGGCTGGAGATGTTAAGGAGGGGCTGGAGATGTAGATGTTATGGAGGAGATTTAGATGTTATGGAGGAGCTGGAGATGTTTATAGGGGAATCGGTGGATTTGCACATTGTTATGGCCGCCCCTATCTCATCTCCACACACACACATGCCAGTCTTGCCAACACCATGCTGACTTGCTGCAGTAGTCACATGACCCTCCGTGGTGGTGGACACGTTAGATGGCACAACATGCAGACATGTCAGCTCTCATCCGCAGATCACACTGTCAGACAGGAGTGCAGAGGATTGGGCCCCCGTACATCACGTGGATCCTCCATTCCCAGCAGATACATCACACACAGGTTAGAGAAAACACTATGGCACATAGACACACTCCCCCTGGAGGGGCAGGCAGGGTGCTACTTACAGGGGGCGCCCGTACCAGCTGCCTCGCCCCCTTTCACTTCATATACTCCCCCTCGCTCACATAATCCATAAAGGAACCAGGCAGCTCCGCAAAGTCCTCGAGAATGAGGCTACTGGAGTCCTCACCCAGATTGCCACTCTCTGGCCGAGAGCCCCTGGTGCCCGCTGGCTGGTGAGGGAGGGCCACGGGGGCTTTATGTGGCAAGTGGGAGGCCAAATGCTCAGTGACTGCTCCCATCTCACCCGCCGGCTCTGACGACGGCCCCAGCACATGGTACAGGCTCGGAAGACGGATGTCAAAGCGGAGGCCAAACTTAGCAAAGAGCTTATCATTAAGCGCATAGAGTTTCTGGGAGATGTCAAAGCCCAAGAGCACAGAGAAGAGCCGAGAGATGTACTTCTCCTTCGCCAGCAGCAAGTAGAGCTTCTTCCGGGGCCAGCTGATGAACGTGCTATCTGTCTCCGCTGATAGCGTCACCTGAGGAAAGGCAATCATCTCAGATCAAACTACAACTCCTATCATCTGCCCTACTTATTATACAGTCATTCTTATTACCGAAAGCTCCGCGGGGGAGGGACCAATCACCAATCACTGCCCTCTAGTGGCCACAATGTAATAACTGACATATACATACAGGTTCAAGGGCTAAAGGAACAGATATCTGAGAGGTAGTCACAGCCCCGCCCCCTGTATATCCTCTGTATAGAGGTAGTCACAGCCCCACCCCCTGTATATCCTGTGTATAGAAAGGTAGTCACAGCCCCGCCCCCTGTATACCCTGTGTATGGAGAGGTAGTCACAGCCTCCCCCCTGTATATCCTGTGTATAGAGAGGTAGTCACAGCCCCGCCCTCTGTTTATCATGTGTATAGAGAGGTAGTCACAGCCCCGCCCCCTGGATGACATCACTGAACCTTGTATAATTGAACTCAGTGTGTCCTCCTCACCTGGAATGTTCCTTCTTCTGTCGGCCGCAGCGATTCCCACTCTGGAGAATCCAGGAACTGATAGGGGAAGATGTAGTGTAAGAACTGTCCGTCCAGGCTGACCTTCACCCTACAGCAGAGACAGACATGCGGTAATGTAGAGAGGGCAGAGCAATCATCTGCAGACAGGTCAGGGTGTAATAATCTGCAGGATATATCATTATTAGGGATTAGTGAACATGATCGTTCAAAAATACTCGCTACTCTAACGAATGCCGCGCGGTAATACCACGAATCACAGTGATGTCTCCCCACAGAATGTCAGCCAATAAACACGCAGGCCGGGAGGTCCTGTACATGGCAGCTATGCTGGCTGCTGTCATCAGGTGGCCGGGTGTATATAGGTGGAGGAGGCGGGGGTGGGCAGAGCAAGAAGGTTAGGGGGTAGGTAGAGGGGGGAGGCAAGGGTGGTGAGCAGAGGGAGGAGGCGGGAGGGGTGAGCGGAGGGAGGAGGCGGGGGTGGGCAGAGCAAGAAGGTTGGGGGGTAGGTAGAGGGGGGAGGCGGGGGTGGTGAGCAGAGGGAGGAGGCAGGGGGGTGAGCAGAGGGAGGAGGCGGGGGTGGTGAGCAGAGGGAGGAGGCAGGGGGGTGAACAAAGGGAGGAGGCCAGAGACGGGGTAGGGTTTAGAGGTAGGAGGCCATAACAAAAAGTGCCCGGTTTCCCAGAGCGCCCTCTGCCTTGGACGGGGGGAGGGGGGGCGGTCGGCTCTTCTTTGGTCTGACATTTATTTGAGAAAAAATGCAGAGGACAAATGAATTGTCTCCTGCTGCTTGTTCTGTGTGAAGATCGGCCGGGAGCCGCCACTACTACTTCTGAGGGGGCGGCCATCATCCCCGCGCGTTCTGCGGAAAATCCTCGAGTAACGAGACAGAGCAATGTTCTGCAGATCTGTAGAGGACAGAGCGATGTTCTGCAGATCTGTAGAGAGGACAGAGCAATGTTCTGCAGATCTGTAGAGAGGACAGATCAATGTTCTGCAGATCTGTTGAGGGGGCAGAGGTGTAATAATCTGCAGGATAGAGCGGGCACCCACCTTCCAGAGAGGAGCAGGGAGAGTCGGTCTATGGGGGTCTTGCCCTCCAGGGCGTAGCTCTGGTCGGCGCTCAGGGTGTGGACCTCCATGCCGCTGCAGTGGGCAATCTCCTTGAAGACGGGCAGTGGCACCTGCAGAGGCTGGTACACGGTATGGTACAGGGCGTCATAGTCCAGCCCATAGGACTCTCTGTGCAGGCGGTAGATGAGATGAGTGATCTGGACCAGGCAGACCACCAGCAGCAGAACGTTCCAGACCACCACGTCCACCCCGCAGGACCACAGCCCCCCCCAGATGGCCATAGAGAGGAAGCCGGCGGAGAGCAGCACATAGACATAGATACAGCCCTTCACTCCGCTGCCCCCCATGAATGCCAGCAGGAGAATGAGGCTGGCCAGCTGGTACTGCCCACCCTCCATGTACGACTGCCAGCCCACACAATGGGGGGCATACAGGAGGTGGTCCCACGCTGAAGCCGCCACCGCCATCTTATCTTCTGCGCCTGCAGAGAGAGAGGAGCAGAGGTTATAATACTATATCCTGCTAGTATCATGGCGGCCAACTATATGTATGGGGGGCTCCCGAATCTCAGGACGGAGCTCAACATCTGTATGCTATCTGGAGATAAGCCACTGCCAGAAAGCTCTAGAGAGGGACAGAGGAGGAGGAGTCTAGAGGAGGAGACAGGGGACAGAGGAGTCTAAAGGAGGAGGAGACAGGAGTCTAGAGGAGAGGTCTAAAGCATGAGGAGTCTAAAGGAGGCGGAGACAAAGGAGTCTAGAGCAGGAGACAGAGGAGGAGTCTAGAGGAGGAGACAGGAGTCTAAAGGAGGCGGAGACAGAGGAGGAGTCTAGAGGAGGCGGAGACAGAGGAGGAGTCTACAGGAGACAGAGGAGGAGTCTAGAGGAGGAGACAGAGGAGGAGTCTAGAGGAGGCGGAGACAGAGGAGTCTAGAGCAGGAGACAGAGGAGGAGTCTAGAGGAGGCGGAGACAGAGGAGTCTAGAGCAGGAGACAGAGGAGGAGTCTAGAGCATGAGATAGAGGAGGAGTCTAGAGGAGACAGAGGAGGAGTCTAAAGGAGGCGGAGACAGAGGAGTCTACAGGAGGAGGAGGAGATAAAGGAGTCTGGTGGAGGAGACAGAGGAGTTTGGAAGAGGAGGAGGAGACAGAGGAGTTTGGAAGAGGAGGAGGAGACAGAAGTCTAGAGGAGGAGACAGGGGAGTCTAGAGGAGGAGACAGGGGAGTCTTGAGGATAAGAAGACAGAGAAGTCTGGAGCAAGAGGGGGAAAGAGGAGTCTAGAAAAGGAGACCGGAGTCTAGAGAAGAAGGAGACAGAGGAGTCTGGAGGAGGAGACAGAGGAGTCTGGAGTCGTACTGTGATCTTTCGGAGTTGGCTGTGTTTGTTGAGTCTGTTTCTTGAGGAGTGGAGGTCTGCATTTGTCTATAGTCCCGGTGTGGGTACACAGGAAAGGCTGCACATTGGTGCCCCCCCTCACATGCTTGGAGACTTGGGGGTCCTGGAGGAGGGGAGCTGTGATCTATGGGGGTCCTGGAGGAGGGGAGCTGTGATCTATGGGGGTCCTGGAGGAGGGGAGCTGTGATCTATAGGGCTCCTGGAGCAGGGAAGCTGTGATCTATGGGGGTCCTGGAGGAGGGTAGCTGTGATCTATGGGGGTCCTGGAGGAGGGGAGCTGTGATCTATGGGGGTCCTGGAGGAGGGGAGCTGCGATCTATGGGGGTCCTGGAGGAGGGGAGCTGTGATCTATGGGGTCTGGGAGGAGGGGAGCTGTGATCTATGGGGCTCCTGGAGGAGGGGAGCTGTGATCTATGGGGGTCCTGGAGGAGGGCAGCTGTGATCTATGGGGCTCCTGGAGCAGGGAAGCTGTGATCTATGGGGGTCCTGGAGGAGGGGAGCTGTGATCTATGGGGGTCCTGGAGGAGGGGAGCTGTGATCTATGGGGGTCCTGGAGGAGGGGAGCTGTGATCTATAAGGGGTCCTGGAGGTGGGGAGCTGTGATCTATGGGGGTCCTGGAGGAGGGGAGCTGTGATCTATGGGGGTCCTGGAGGAGGGGAGCTGTGATCTATGGGGGTCCTGGAGGAGGGGAGCTGTGATCTATAGGGCTCCTGGAGCAGGGAAGCTGTGATCTATGGGGGTCCTGGAGGAGGGGAGCTGTGATCTATGGGGGTCCTGGAGGAGGGGAGCTGTGATCTATGGGGGTCCTGGAGGAGGGGAGCTGCGATCTATGGGGGTCCTGGAGGAGGGGAGCTGTGATCTATGGGGTCCGGGAGGAGGGGAGCTGTGATCTATGGGGCTCCTGGAGGAGGGGAGCTGTGATCTATGGGGGTCCTGGAGGAGGGGAGCTGTGATCTATGGGGCTCCTGGAGCAGGGAAGCTGTGATCTATGGGGGTCCTGGAGGAGGGGAGCTGTGATCTATGGGGGTCCTGGAGGAGGGGAGCTGTGATCTATGGGGGTCCTGGAGGAGGGGAGCTGCGATCTATGGGGGTCCTGGAGGAGGGGAGCTGCGATCTATGGGGTCTGGGAGGAGGGGAGCTGTGATCTATAAGGGGTCCTGGAGGAGGGGAGCTGTGATCTATGGGGGTCCTGGAGGAGGGGAGCTGTGATCTATGGGGGTCCTGGAGGAGGGGAGCTGTGATCTATGGGTGTCCTGGAGGAAGGGAACTGTGATCTATGGAGGTCCTGGAGCAGGGAAGTTGTGATCTATGGGGGCCCTGGAGGAGGGGAGCTGTGATCTATGGGGGCCCTGGAGGAGGGGAGCTGTGATCTATGGGGGTCCTGGAGGAGGCAAGCTGCAATCTATGGGGGTCCTGGAGGAGGGAAGCTGTGATCTAGGGGGGCCCTGGATGAGGGGAGCTGTGATACCATCTGCCTTCCTCGTGTATATATAGACCTCACTGTTTGATCAGACACCTGAGGAAGAGGCCGCTCCAGCCTTGAAACGCGTCGGCTATGTTAGTAGTTCTTTGGACGTCCCGTTTTTTCAGTCCGGCGCCCTTGTGCTGCCTTCTTGGAGGGGAGGATTGAGTGGATGCACAGATTAAGCTCCAGCTGTGATAGTCTGCAGAGAATGTCTATGTGTAATGATCTGCTGCTATCACGCAGGAATAGCCGCACACATATAAATCAGTATTATAACGTCACACCAAGCTGATACAGCACCATAGCTTGCCCCAGATGTGAGCCCCCCTCTCATGGGCAGTGACCCCCTGTAAGTTTACACGTCCGGTGTTCTCCTGTCTGGATGTTATAATGGACGGGTGGGGATTTATAAGATACTAAGTTTATCTAAAATGCAGCCCCCATAGTCCCATCCTGCCCGCAGCCCCCATAGACAGCTTCTGCCGGCAGCCCCCCCAGTCCCATCCTGCCCGCAGCCCCCATAGACAGCTTCTGCCCGCAGCCCCCATAGACAGCTTCTGCCCGCAGCCCCCACAGTCCCATCCTGCCCGCAGCCCCCATAGACAGCTTCTGCCCGCAGCCCCCATAGACAGCTTCTGCCCGCAGCCCCTATAGACAGCTTCTGCCCGCAGCCCCCATAGACAGCTTCTGCCCGCAGCCCCCATAGACAGCTTCTGCCCGCAGCCCCGTCTCTCAGATCTCTTACCTCTACAGAGCGGTGGGACTGGAGCCTGTGAATGCTGAACAGACTAGGATGAGGAGCAGCAGTGCCCGGGATCAGCGTCACTCCATGCCCGCCTCTGGTCGGCCCCTTAGATCCGGCGAGCACTGAGAACACGGTGGGCTCGTAGTGGCAGCCGGCTCTGGTCGGCCCCTTATGGGCTCGTAGTGGCAGCCGGCTCTGGAATGTCTCTGTACTGGAGACGGCTTGAAGTGACACCCCAGCTGTATGGCCATGTTTGGAGTTGAAATCCAAGACGGGTTACGGTGAGAGATAGCGAGCAGTCACATAACACAGATGACAGGGCGCCCGGCCTCCCTGCCACTACTACACACACTTAAAGGGACACTCAGCCCAAATCCTCTGTTTATGGTGCATTGTCCCCTGTTATCAGCCAATTCATCCAACCTAATAATGTCCGGGCCCATTGTAACACACATCACTATCACAGCTGAGGGTTAGTTACACTGTGTCAGCCAGGACAGGCCTTGTATAATAACTCTGCAGCAGCACAGATCTGATGTGCTGGACTCCAGGCTGATGCAGTAGCGCTGACACACTGTAACAAATCCTCAGCTGTATCTGCATGGAACGTCCGCTATTCTCTTTCTAGGTGTAAACGAGAACATTTCCATTCACTGCCAGCAAGCAGGCATCTTACAGGAATCCAAACGTTTCCTTATACAATGATTAACACCAATTCATCCTGAAGTACTGCAGTTCTCACACTGACCACAAGAGCAGGTGGCAGACGCTTCCTGTTTGCTGTAGATTGCCTGTCAGCTTTGCTGTGTAGACTGGTAAGGTTCAGTAGAGTCATCTCAGTATGATTAGAGCGCTGGGAAGCTCTACGAGACAAGACCTGCTCCTAACACTATACACTCACACAGACCGGACTCTGTATACAGATCACCTGTCGGCTTTGCTGTGTAGACTGGTACCGTAAGTCATCTTATATTATGATTAGATCATATAGATTGACCATTTCATTGCTGGAGACTTAGGACCCTATTACACGGGGCGATTGTGCTGCAGAAAATTGTTAAATTGTTCGATTTTAAATGATAATTGTTCCGTGTAATTGCAGGAAACAATAAAAAAAATTGTTCATGTGTTTTACACAAAACGATAATCGGCTGTATTTGGCCAATTATCAGCCATTACGGGCGATAATCGCTTTGTGTAAGAGACGTGTATGACACAGATTATCGTTCCGTGTAATAAAGACAACGATCGTTGATATAGGTTCTGACCTAGAATTGTCGGGCGCCGACCGCGCACCACTATATATAATAGTGGTGCACGGCTGATGATATGCAAAGAGGAATACATTACCTATCCAGGCTGCAGGGCTCCTCTTCCTCTGTACTTCTGCCTGGGTCCCGTGCACTCCAGCTTCAGAGCAGCCTGTCTCAGCTGGCAGGCCGCTCAGCCAATCACTCACTAATCGCTCAGTGTAATTCCACATTCTGTCACTAATTATCAGTGTAATTCCACATTCTGCCACTAATCGCTCAGTGTAATTCCACAATCTGTCACTAATCGCTCAGTGTAATTCCACAATCTGTCACTAATCGCTCAGTGTAATTCCACATTCTGTCACTAATCGCTCAGTGTAATTCCACAATCTGTCACTAATCGCTCAGTGACATTGTGTCACTAACCGCTCAGTGTAATTCCGATCAGAGCGGCGGCGGGGGTGGCGATCGAGCAGGGGGCTGCGGGACTATCACGCGACGACGAACGACATTTGATAACATGTTGAAAGATCAAAATGAACGATTTCTCGTTCGTCGTTTGACCGCTCGCTGCATTTACACGTACGATTATTGCGCAAATTTGCGTGATAATCGTTACGTGTAAATGCAGCATAATTCTGAATTCTGTCACTAATCGCTCAGTGTAATTCCACAATCCTTCATTCTTTTGCTGGGATCAGTAACTGATTGTAGTACCGACTTTCGTTCTGTGTAATATGGGGAACGATTTCAGGGTAACAATAATCTGGTTTGCAATCGTTTATCGGTAAAAATCGCCTTGTCTATTAGGAGGCTTATTAGACAGGACTCTGTATACAGCTCCCTGCTCCCCACCCCTCCTGCTGTAGCGTCTATACACCACAACAGTGCCCCCTCCCCCGATGATTGAGAGGATCAGTATGTGATGAGGAATGTGAGACCCCCGTCCCCGAGCTGCTAACTGATCCCTTCCCATACATGTAAATTAGGACCAAGGCCGGAGGCACAGGAGAGAGCGGAGGGGGCCGCAGGTTCAGGGGGCACAGGAGAGAGCAGAGGGGGCCGCAGGTTCAGGGGGCACAGGAGAGAGCAGAGGGGGCCGCAGGTTCAGGGGGCACAGGAGAGAGGGGGGGCGCCGCAGGTTCAGGGAGCACAGGAGAGAGCGGAGGGGGCCGCAGGAGAAGGTACTCGGGGCACAGGGGACATGGGAGGGGGCACAGGAGAAGGTACAGAGGGGCACGGAGGCAGGTACAGAAAGAGGTACAGGGGGCACAGGGGAGATGAAAGGGGGCACAGAAGCAGGTACAAGGGGTACAGGAGGAGGTATAGGGAGCACAGGGGAGAGGTGAGGGGGGCACAGGAGAAGGTACAGGGGGCACAGGGCAGACGTGAGAGGGCACAGGAGCAGGTACAGGGGGTACAGGAGAAGGTGCAGGGGCATAGGAGAAGGTGCAGGGGCACAGGGGACATGGGAGGGGGCACAGGAGCAGGTACAGGGGGCACAGGAGAAGGTGCAGGAGCACAGGGGACACGGGAGGGGGGCACAGGAGCAGGCACAGGGGGCACAGGAGAAGGTGCAGGAGCACAGGGGACACGGGAGGGGGACACAGGAGCAGGTACAGGGGGCACAGGAGAAGGTGCAGGAGCACAGGGGACACGGGAGGGGGACACAGGAGCAGGCACAGGGGACATGGGAGGGAGGCACAGGAGAAGGTGCAGGGGCACAAGGGACACAGGATAGATGACACGCAGGGAGAGGCACCATGCCGTTTCTCATACACATACATTGCGGTATAATGCGGTATTATCACTGTGCGCTGCTCATGTGACGGGCAGGAGCTGTTGTTCTGTGATGGTGGCAGCTGCTGAGTGACAGCGGACATAGAACAGGACAATGAGGGACGGATATAGAACAGGAGGCCGATATCTTATCTGTCATGGGGGGGGGGGGGGGAGATATAGAAAGACCCCGGGGCCCCCCCACAATCCCCATCTCCTCTATAATACAGACAGGGTGTCACCCACCTCTCCCAGACTCCTGTCAGTACTCATGATCAGGAGCCTGGGAAAGCTGGGTGGACCAGGGATATTCCCCAGGATCCTCGCTGTGTAAGGAGAAGACAGAGCTCCGCCCACAATCCCCCCCTGTAACGGATCATACCATTATCCCACTCCCAGGAGGCCCCACACCCCACTGACTCTCCTCACTTGGTGCCAGCCGGGCACGGTGCCCACATCTAATGGAGGGAGAGGTTAACCCTTTGTGGCCGGATGTTTCTATAAGAAAGCCGAGAAACATCAGAAGAAATTAAACTGTCAGCGCTGTGACCAACGCCGTGAAACAAGTGAGATCCAGAGGCCACCAGGTGCCTGACCCTCCTCACACCTGCGCAGACCGGGCGCCGCAGCCAACGTCCCATGAGAGAGAAGGAAAGTGCCGCCCCATAGGAGACAACGAGTCAGACCCGGCACAATGCCCACCGCGCTCTCCCCTACAAGTGATGGTGACCGCAGGTGTACGGTGACGGTAAAACTACAGTACAGTGCAGGTGAAGGAGCCGGGCCCTGGGGACACTCACCTGAGAGGGCGTGGAGCGCAGCGTCCTCTCCGGAGCAGCGAGGCGTGAATCTATCACCGCTGCCAACACCAGCCGGGTTTATTTACACTGAGTGATAAATTATTCACCGGTCCCATAGGGAGACGGCTGTAAGGAGAGCCGGAAGCGTCATCCAGGTGACAGGCAGAAAGGGTGAGGTGCACCTCAATGGACCCATAAAGACACAGCTGTAAGGAGAGCTGGAGGCATAATCCAGGTGACAGGCAGAAAGGGTGAGCTGCACCTCAATGGACCCATAGGGACAGAGCTGTGAGGAGAGCTGGAAGAGTCATCCAGGTGACAGGCAGAAAGGGTGAGGTGCACCTCAATGGACCCATAGGGACAGAGCTGTGAGGAGAGCTGGAAGAGTCATCCAGGTGACAGGCAGAAAGGGTGAGGTGCACCTCAATGGACCCATAAAGACACAGCTGTAAGGAGAGCTGGAGGCATAATCCAGGTGACAGGCAGAAAGGGTGAGCTGCACCTCAATGGATCCATAGGGACAGAGCTGTAAGGAGAGCCGGAAGAGTCATCCAGGTGACAGGAGGAGAGGGTGAGCTGCACCTCACTGGACCCATAGGGACACTGTTGTAAGGAGAGCCGGAGGAGTCATCCAGGTGACAGGCAAAGAGGGTGGGCTGCACCTCACTGGACCCATAGGGACACTGCTGTAAGGAGAGCCGGAAGCATCATCCAGGTGACAAACGGAGAGGGTTGGCTGCACCTTCCTGGACTCATAGGGATACAGCTGTAAGGAGAGCCGGAAGCGTCATCCAGGTGACATGCGGAGAGGGTCGGCTGTACCTCACTGGACTCATAGGAACACAGCTGTAAGGAGAGCCGGAAGCATCATTCAGGTGACAGGCAGAGAGGGTGGGCTGCACCTCACTGGACCCACAGGGACACAGCTGTAAGGAGAGCCGGAAGCGTCATCCAGGTGACAGGCGGAGAGGGTGGGCTGCACCTCACTGGACTCATAGGGACACAGCTATAAGGAGAGCCGGAAGCATCATCCAGGTGACAGGTGAGAGGATGGGCTGCTCCTTACTGGCCAGGACACCAGATATAAGAAGGAAGGAAGCTGGAGGGGCCCTGTGAATGGGTGACGCCCCCTAGGGGAGGGGACCCACTCCTGGCCAGGGGGGGACCCCATAGTATGGTGGTCTGACCCTCTCCGGGAGGAATCATACATAGCTGGAGGACTGGCATGTAGCTGTGTACTGGAGCCATGATGGACCCAGAGACCCCCGGCCCCAATGTGCACAGCCGACTCTCCTCCTCAGGGATG
The DNA here is from genome assembly GCF_027789765.1 of Dendropsophus ebraccatus. Lineage (NCBI taxonomy): Eukaryota > Metazoa > Chordata > Amphibia > Anura > Hylidae > Dendropsophus > Dendropsophus ebraccatus. The sequence goes on from NC_091464.1 coordinate 97,069,890, forward strand.
CTGGGAACACAACACAGGAGACAACCAAGTATAAGACATGATGTAACGGCAGAATAGTGAGTGCAGCTCTGGGGGATAACACATGATGTAACGGCAGAATAGTGAGTGCAGCTCTGGGGGATAACACATGATGTAACGGCAGAATAGTGAGTGCAGCTCTGGGGGATGAGACATGATGTAACGGCAGAATAGTGAGTGCAGCTCTGGGGGATAACACATGATGTAACGGCAGAATAGTGAGTGCAGCTCTGGGGGATAACACATGATGTATCGGCAGAATAGTGAGTGCAGCTCTGGGGGATGAGACATGATGTAACGGCAGAATAGTGAGTGCAGCTCTGTAGGATGAGACATGGTGTAACAGCAGAATAGTGAGTGCAGCTCTGGAGGATGAGACATGATGTAACGGCAGAATAGTGAGTGCAGCTCTGGAGGTTACATAGTTACATAGTTAATACGGTTGAAAAAAGACACATGTCCATCAAGTTCAACCAAGGAGGGGATGGATACAGGGAAGGGGGATATACAAGGAGGGGATGTATACAGGGAAGGGGGATATACAAGGAGGGGATGGATACAGGGAAGGGGGATATACAAGGAGGGGATGGATACAGGGAAGGGGGATATACAAGGAGGGGATGGATACAGGGAAGGGGGATATACAAGGAGGGGATGGATACAGGGAAGGGGGATATACAAGGAGGGGATGGATACAGGGAAGGGGGATATACAAGGAGGGGATGGATACAGGGAAGGGGGATATACAAGGAGGGGATGGATACAGGGAAGGGGGAGTGGTGATATGTTATATATATGCATCTATATTATTTTGGTCTAAGAACCTGTCTTGCCCTGTTTTGAAGCCCTCTACTGTTGTTGCTGTGACCAGATCCTGTGGTAGACTGTTCCACAGATTCACAGTTCTCATGGTAAAGAAGACTTGTCGCCTCCGGAGGTTGAACCGTTTTTTTCTCCAGGCGGAGGCAGTGCCCCCTTGTCTCTCCAGGCGGAGGCAGCGCCCCCTTGTCTCTCCAGGTGGAGGCAGCGCCCCCCTTGTCTCTCCAGGCGGAGGCAGTGCCCTCTTGTCCTTTGAGGGGGTTTTACCTGGAACATCTTTTCCCCATATTTCTTGTAGGGGCCATTTATATATTTAAATAAGTTAATCATATTTCCCCTTAAACGTCTCTTCTCCAGACTAAACAAATGCCTGGTATATACATGACAATATCCTGCTGGCCTTAGAAGCAGCTGACTGACATTGTGCTGTTCTGTAGTCTATTATCTACAAGTACACCCAGATCCTTCTCCATCAGTGACTCTCCCAGAGTAACTCCCCCCAGGACATATGATGCTGCAGGTTATTACTCCCCCCAGGACATATGATGCATGCGGGTTATTAGGACCCAGGTGCATAACTTTACATTTATCCACATTGAACCTCATTTGCCAAGTGGACGCCCAAACACTCAGTGTGTCTAAGTCATCCTGTAACATCTGCACATCCTCCATAGACTGTACTGTACTACAAAGCCTGTAACATCTGCACATCCTCCATAGACTGTACTGTACTACAAAGCCTGTAACATCTGCACATCCTCCATAGACTGTACTGTACTACAAAGCTTGGTGTCATCTGCAAAGATAGAAACATTGCTGTTAATTCCATTCTCAATATCATTAATGAGATGAGATGGTGATGAGAAATGATGTAAGAGCAGAAAAGTGAGTGCAGCTCTGGAGGATGAGACATGATATATCAGCAGAATAGTGAGTGCAGCTCTTGGGGTGTAACACCGCACACTGTACCCTGCCCATACAGGACTCACTGGGGCTCCATGCTGTACTGGTCTTGTGCAGCTTTTTCCATACATCGCTGGTCACTGACTAGTTTGGCTTTGCCAGATTTCCGGTCACCGACCATTAACACCTGCGGAAACACAAAGTAAGAACACATGAGATGTCACGTAAACAACGGCCCAGGGCGTCAGAGGTCACACAGTAACCAAGAGGAGAGGAATGACCACAAGAGCACCAGGACATATAGTGCACATCACCAGGGCTGGTGCAATACTCTGCAGCTGATACAATGTGAGGCGGTACTGACCACCAGGACATATAGTGCACATCACCAGGGCTGGTGCAATACTCTGCAGCTGATACAATGTGAGGAACTACTGACCACCAGGACATATAGTGCACATCACCAGGGCTGGTGTAATACTCTGCAGCTGATACAATGTGAGGCGGTACTGACCACCAGGACATATAGTGCACATCACCAGGGCTGGTGTAATACTCTGCAGCTGATACAATGTGAGGAACTACTGACCACCAGGACATATAGTGCACATCACCAGGGCTGGTGCAATACTCTGCAGCTGATACAATGTGAGGCGGTACTGACCACCAGGACATATAGTGCACATCACCAGGGCTGGTGTAATACTCTGCAGCTGATACAATGTGAGGCGGTACTGACCACCAGGACATATAGTGCACATCACCAGGGCTGGTGTAATACTCTGCAGCTGATACAATGTGAGGCGGTACTGACCACCCGACCACCGGCTCCATCGTGCTTCCTGTCAGATATGGGAGCTGACATCTCAGGGGTCACAGAGTCGCCCGCCCAGCAGGTAATGAGACAGACTGCAGCCGCTACACTGCGCAGACTCACTCTCCTCTACCGCGGAGGACGACGGGAAATGTAGGCAGTTGTGCCTCGTCACATGACCGCTGAGTCCGCAGAGGATGACGGGAAATGTAGTCAGTTGTGCCTCGTCACATGACCGCTGTGTCCATGGTAACGAAGTTCTGCTGCAGCCGGTCCCCATGGTGACTGTGTACACTGATCCCGAGGAGGCCGAAACGCTACAGCAGCAGCATGAGCCGGACCCTGACCCAAGTGCCGCCGGGGCCCGGACCCCGATACCGGGCCAGCCGCAACTACGACTTCCTATACGGTACCCGACTCCCCGAGCCCTGTATACACCCCGACACCACACACCCTGTATACACCCCGACACCTCACACCCTGTATACACCCCGATACCTGACACCACACACCCTGTATACACCCCGATACCTGACACCACACACCCTGTATACACCCCGACACCTCACACCCTGTATACACCCCGACACCTCACACCTCACACCCTGTATACACCCCGACACCTTACACCCTGTATACACCCCGATACCTGACACCACACACCCTGTATACACCCCGACACCTTACACCCTGTATACACCCCGACACCTCACACCTCACACCCTGTATACACCCCGACACCTCACACCCTGTATACACCCCGACACCTTACACCCTGTATACACCCCGACACCTTACACCCTGTATACACCCCGACACCTCACACCTCACACCCTGTATACACCCCGACACCTTACACCCTGTATACACCCCGACACCTCACACCTCACACCCTGTATACACCCCGACACCTCACACCCTGTATACACCCCGACACCTTACACTCTGTATACACCCCGACACCTTACACCCTGTATACACCCCGATACCTGACACCTTACACCCTGTATACACCCCGACACCTCACACCTCACACCCTGTATACACCCCGACACCTCACACCTCACACCCTGTATACACCCCGACACCTGACATCTTACACCCTGTATACACCCCGACACCTTACACCCTGTATACACCCCGATACCTCACACCCTGTATACACCCCGACACCTCACACCTCACACCCTGTATACACCCCGATACCTCACACCTCACACCCTGTATACACCCCGATACCTCACACCCTGTATACACCCCGACACCTTACACCCTGTATACACCCCGATACCTCACACCCTGTATACACCCCGATACCTGACACCCTGTATACACCCCGATACCTGACACCACACACCCTGTATACACCCCGACACCTTACACCCTGTATACACCCCGACACCTTACACCCTGTATACACCCCGATACCTGACACCTTACACCCTGTATACACCCCGACACCTCACACCTCACACCCTGTATACACCCCGACACCTCACACCTCACACCCTGTATACACCCCGACACCTGACATCTTACACCCTGTATACACCCCGACACCTTACACCCTGTATACACCCCGATACCTCACACCCTGTATACACCCCGACACCTCACACCTCACACCCTGTATACACCCCGATACCTCACACCTCACACCCTGTATACACCCCGATACCTCACACCCTGTATACACCCCGACACCTTACACCCTGTATACACCCCGATACCTGACACCACACACCCTGTATACACCCCGACACCTCACACCCTGTATACACCCCGATACCTGACACCACACACCCTGTATACACCCCGACACCTCACACCCTGTATACACCCCGATACCTGACACCACACACCCTGTATACACCCCGACACCTCACACCCTGTATACACCCCGACACCTGACATCTTACACCCTGTATACACCCCGACACCTCACACCCTGTATACACCCCGATACCTGACACCACACACCCTGTATACACCCCGACACCTCACACCCTGTATACACCCCGACACCTGACATCTTACACCCTGTATACACCCCGACACCTCACACCCTGTATACACCCCGATACCTGACACCACACACCCTGTATACACCCCGACACCTCACACCCTGTATACACCCCGACACCTGACACCTTACACCCTGTATACACCCCGACACCTCACACCCTGTATACACCCCGATACCTGACACCACACACCCTGTATACACCCCGATACCTGACACCACACACCCTGTATACACCCCGATACCTGACACCTCACACCCTGTATACACCCTGATACCTCACACCCTGTATACACCCCGATACCTGACACCTCACACCCTGTATTTACCCCAATACCTCACACACTGTATACACCCCGATACCTGACACCCCACACCCTGTATACACCCCGATACCTCACACCCTGTTCTATATCTCACCTGTCCTACAACCAGTCCTCCATAGTGACTCCATAGGGTCCTATATCTCACCTGTCCTAGGACCAGTGCTCCGTACTGATACCTGTAGGACAGGTGAATGAAGGCCTGAGGCTTCACTATTTTCAGTCATTGTGAATCCAGCCTGTAGGATCCAGCCTCAGCTTTATACATATAGGGGGGTAAAATATCCACAGCAACCAATCATTGCTCCTCTATCATATTACCAGAGCTGAAAGCTGGGCTGTGATTGGCTGCTGGGGGCAGTTTGTACCAGTCTATATTTACACCCTCATAGTAACCTTAGGGGTACAAACCCACACACCGTATACGCAGCAGATACGCAACAAATACGCAGCAGATTTGATGGTGCAGATTTGATGCTGTGTTCAGTTATTTAGATCTAATCTGCTGCGTATTTGCTGCGTATCGCAGCAGTAAATACGCTGCGTATACGGTGTGTGGGTTTATACCCTAGAGAAGTGATTCCTATACTCCATATTAGCTGGAGGCTGTACTAGGATATATCCGGGTATACAGGGACATATCGGTATATATTATTAGCTGGAGTTGTATACAGGGATATATCAGGGTATATTTTATTAGCTGGAGTTGTATACAGGGATATATCAGGGTGTACAGGGATATATCAGGGTATATATTATTAGCTGGAGTTGTATACAGGGATATATCAGGGTATATATTATTAGCTGGAGTTGTATACAGGGATATATCAGGGTGTACAGGGATATATCAGGGTATATATTATTAGCTGGAGTTGTATACAGGGATATATCAGGGTGTACAGGGATATATCAGGGTATATATTATTAGCTGGAGTTGTATACAGGGATATATCAGGGTGTACAGGGATATATCAGGGTATGTATTATTAGCTGGAGTTGTATACAGGGATACATCAGGGTATATATTATTAGCTGGAGTTGTATACAGGGATACATCAGGGTATATATTATTAGCTGGAGTTGTATACAGGGATACATCAGGGTATATATTATTAGCTGGAGTTGTATACAGGGATATATCAGGGTATATATTATTAGCTGGAGTTGTATACAGGGATATATCAGGGTATATATTATTAGCTGGAGTTGTATACAGGGATACATCAGGGTATATATTATTAGCTGGAGTTGTATACAGGGATATATCAGGGTATATATTATTAGCTGGAGTTGTATACAGGGATATATCAGGGTGTATATACTCCCCGGCTCCCCGTTTTGTGACGCTTGTCGCTGTCTCTCTCCTCAGATCCTGTATACACATTATCCAGTGAGAAGGACCATGCACAGACCACGTTCAGAGCGCACATGTCACATGACAGGATGGTGAGTATGACATGTTCTGGTGTGATGGCTGACGTGTCCGTCATGTGGACAGCCAGATGTGTGACACAATGGTAGGGGGGTGCTTTTATGTTTTGGCTGATCATGTGACCTGAGGCCGGAGCCAATATACCGACCCCACATGCCTTACTGTTTTATTACGAGGACAGTGCACAGAATGTCACCTTATTTCTCTTTTCAGCAAAAAGTTCCAGAGTTCCCCACAATGTTCAGTGAATTGGTTCATCAGCCGCGGTTCACCCTGCGCCTGCAGCTCAAAGACCCTGTCCCCCAATTCATTAACAGACAGTGGAGAGGAAGAGAGGAGCAGAGACTGAGCGCGCTCCGACATCTGAACGTGTATGTCATACCCAAGAGTGATCAGCAGGGGGCAGCACATACATAGAGACAGCTGAGAGGGATCAGCAGGGGGCAGCACATACATAGAGACAGCTGAGAGGGATCAGCAGGGGGCAGCACATACATAGAGACAGCTGAGAGGGATCAGCAGGGGGCAGCCCATACATAGAGACATAGCTGAGAGGGATCAGCAGGGGGCAGCCCATACATAGAGACAGCTGAGAGGGATCAGCAGGGGGCAGCACATACATAGAGACAGCTGAGAGGGATCAGCAGGGGGCAGCACATACATAGAGACAGCTGAGAGGGATCAGCAGGGGGCAGCACATACATAGAGACAGCTGAGAGGGATCAGCAGGGGGAAACACATACATAGAGACATAGCTGAGAGGGATCAGCAGGGGGCAGCACATACATAGAGACATAGCTGAGAGGGATCAGCAGGGGGCAGCACATACATAGAGACAGCTGAGGGTGATCAGCAGGGGGCAGCACATACATAGAGACAGCTGAGAGGGATCAGCAGGGGGCAGCACATACATAGAGACAGCTGAGAGGGATCAGCAGGGGGCAGCACATACATAGAGAGATAGCTGAGAGGGATCAGCAGGGGGCAGCACATACATAGAGACAGCTGAGAGGGATCAGCAGGGGGCAGCACATACATAGAGACAGCTGAGAGGGATCAGCAGGGGGCAGCACATACATAGAGACAGCTGAGAGGGATCAGCAGGGGGCAGCACATACATAGAGACAGCTGAGAGGGATCAGCAGGGGGCAGCACATACATAGAGACAGTTGAGAGTGATCAGCAGGGGCAGCACATACATAGAGACAGCTGAGAGGGATCAGCAGGGGGCAGCACATACATAGAGACAGCTGAGAGGGATCAGCAGGGGGCAGCACATACATAGAGACAGCTGAGAGGGATCAGCAGGGGGCAGCACATACATAGAGACAGCTGAGAGGGATCAGCAGGGGGCAGCACATACATAGAGACAGCTGAGAGTGATCAGCAGGGGGCAGCACATACATAGAGACAGCTGAGAGGGATCAGCAGGGGGCAGCACATACATAGAGACATAGCTGAGAGGGATCAGCAGGGGGCAGCACAAATATAGAGACAGCTGAGAGGGATCAGCAGGGGGCAGCACATACATAGAGACAGCTGAGAGGGATCAGCAGGGGGCAGCACATACATAGAGACAGCTGAGAGGGATCAGCAGGGGGCAGCACATACATAGAGACAGCTGAGAGGGATCAGCAGGGGGCAGCACATACATAGAGACAGCTGAGAGTGATCAGCAGGGGGCAGCACATACATAGAGACCGCTGAGAGGGATCAGCAGGGGGCAGCACATACATAGAGACAGCTGAGAGGGATCAGCAGGGGGCAGCACATACATAGAGACAGCTGAGAGGGATCAGCAGGGGGCAGCACATACATAGAGACAGCTGAGAGGGATCAGCAGGGGGCAGCACATACATAGAGACATAGCTGAGAGGGATCAGCAGGGGGCAGCACATACATAGAGACAGCTGAGAGTGATCAGCAGGGGGCAGCACATACATAGAGACAGCTGAGAGGGATCAGCAGGGGGCAGCACATACATAGAGACAGCTGAGAGGGATCAGCAGGGGGCAGCACATACATAGAGACAGCTGAGAGGGATCAGCAGGGGGCAGCACATATATAGAGACAGCTGAGAGGGATCAGCAGGGGGCAGCACATACATAGAGACAGCTGAGAGGGATCAGCAGGGGGCAGCACATACATAGAGACAGCTGAGGGTGATTAGCAGGGGGCAGCACATACATAGAGACAGCTGAGAGGGATCAGCAGGGGGCAGCACATACATAGAGACAGCTGAGAGGGATCAGCAGGAGGCAGCACATACATAGAGACAGCTGAGAGGGATCAGCAGGGGGCAGCACATACATAGAGACAGCTGAGAGGGATCAGCAGGGGGCAGCACATACATAGAGACAGCTGAGAGGGATCAGCAGGGGGCAGCACATACATAGAGACAGCTGAGAGTGATCAGCAGGGGGCAGCACATACATAGAGACAGCTGAGAGGGATCAGCAGGGGGCAGCACATACATAGAGACAGCTGAGAGGGATCAGCAGGGGGCAGCACATACATAGAGACAGCTGAGAGGGATCAGCAGGGGGCAGCACATACATAGAGACAGCTGAGAGGGATCAGCAGGGGGCAGCACATACATAGAGACAGCTGAGAGGGATCAGCAGGGGGCAGCACATACATAGAGACAGCTGAGAGGGATCAGCAGGGGGCAGCACATACATAGAGACAGCTGAGAGTGATCAGCAGGGGGCAGCACATACATAGAGACAGCTGAGAGGGATCAGCAGGGGCAGCACATACATAGAGACAGCTGAGAGGGATCAGCAGGGGGCAGCACATACATAGAGACAGCTGAGGGTGATCAGCAGGGGACAGCACATACATAGAGACAGCTGAGAGGGATCAGCAGGGGGCAGCACATACATAGAGACAGCTGAGAGGGATCAGCAGGGGGCAGAACATACATAGAGACAGCTGAGAGTGATCAGCAGGGGGCAGCACATACATAGAGACAGCTGAGAGGGATCAGCAGGGGGCAGCACATACATAGAGACAGCTGAGAGGGATCAGCAGGGGGCAGCACATACATAGAGACAGCTGAGGGTGATCAGCAGGGGGCAGCACATACATAGAGACAGCTGAGAGGGATCAGCAGAGGGCAGCACATATATAGAGACAGCTGAGAGTGATCAGCAGGGGGCAGCACATACATAGAGACAGCTGAGAGGGATCAGCAGGGGGCAGCACATACATAGAGACAGCTGAGAGGGATCAGCAGGGGGCAGCACATACATAGAGACAGCTGAGAGGGATCAGCAGGGGGCAGCACATATATAGAGACAGCTGAGAGGGATCAGCAGGGGGCAGCACATACATAGAGAGATAGCTGAGAGGGATCAGCAGGGGGCAGCACATACATAGAGACAGCTGAGAGGGATCAGCAGGGGGCAGCACATACATAGAGACAGCTGAGAGGGATCAGCAGGGGGCAGCACATACATAGAGACCGCTGAGAGGGATCAGCAGGGGGCAGCACATATATAGAGAGATAGCTGAGAGGGATCAGCAGGGGGCAGCACATACATAGAGACAGCTGAGAGGGATCAGCAGGGGGCAGCACATACATAGAGACAGCTGAGAGTGATCAGCAGGGGGCAGCACATATATAGAGACAGCTGAGAGGGATCAGCAGGGGGCAGCACATACATAGAGAGATAGCTGAGAGTGATCAGCAGGGGGCAGCACATATATAGAGACATAGCTGAGAGGGATCAGCAGGGGGCAGCACATACATAGAGACATAGCTGAGAGGGATCAGCAGGGGGCAGCACATACATAGAGACAGCTGAGAGGGATCAGCAGGGGGGCAGCACATACATAGAGACAGCTGAGAGGGATCAGCAGGGGGCAGCACATATATAGAGACAGCTGAGAGTGATCAGCAGGGGGCAGCACATACATAGAGACCGCTGAGAGGGATCAGCAGGGGGCAGCACATATATAGAGACAGCTGAGAGGGATCAGCAGGGGGCAGCACATATATAGAGACAGCTGAGAGTGATCAGCAGGGGGCAGCACATACATAGAGAGAGCTGAGAGGGATCAGCAGGGGGCAGCACATACATAGAGACAGCTGAGAGGGATCAGCAGGGGGCAGCACATACATAGAGACAGCTGAGAGGGATCAGCAGGGGGCAGCACATACATAGAGACAGCTGAGAGGGATCAGCAGGGGGCAGCACATACATAGAGACAGCTGAGAGGGATCAGCAGGGGCAGCACATACATAGAGACAGCTGAGAGGGATCAGCAGGGGGCAGCACATACATAGAGACAGCTGAGAGGGATCAGCAGGGGGCAGCACATACATAGAGACAGCTGAGAGTGATCAGCAGGGGGCAGCACATACATAGAGACATAGCTGAGAGGGATCAGCAGGGGGCAGCACATACATAGAGACAGCTGAGAGGGATCAGCAGGGGGCAGCACATACATAGAGACAGCTGAGGGTGATCAGCAGGGGGCAGCACATACATAGAGACAGCTGAGAGGGATCAGCAGGGGGCAGCACATACATAGAGACAGCTGAGAGGGATCAGCAGGGGGCAGCACATACATAGAGACAGCTGAGAGGGATCAGCAGGGGGCAGCACATACATAGAGACAGCTGAGAGGGATCAGCAGGGGGCAGCACATACATAGAGACAGCTGAGAGGGATCAGCAGGGGGCAGCACATACATAGAGACAGCTGAGAGGGATCAGCAGGGGGCAGCACATACATAGAGAGATAGCTGAGAGTGATCAGCAGGGGGCAGCACATACATAGAGACAGCTGAGAGGGATCAGCAGGGGGCAGCACATACATAGAGACATAGCTGAGAGGGATCAGCAGGGGGCAGCACATACATAGAGACAGCTGAGAGGGATCAGCAGGGGGCAGCACATATATAGAGACAGCTGAGAGGGATCAGCAGGGGGCAGCACATACATAGAGAGATAGCTGAGAGGGATCAGCAGGGGGCAGCACATACATAGAGACAGCTGAGAGGGATCAGCAGGGGGCAGCACATACATAGAGACAGCTGAGAGGGATCAGCAGGGGGCAGCACATATATAGAGACAGCTGAGAGGGATCAGCAGGGGGCAGCACATACATAGAGACAGCTGAGAGTGATCAGCAGGGGGCAGCACATACATAGAGACAGTTGAGAGGGATCAGCAGGGGGCAGCACATACATAGAGACAGCTGAGAGGGATCAGCAGGGGGCAGCACATACATAGAGACAGCTGAGAGGGATCAGCAGGGGGCAGCACATACATAGAGACAGCTGAGAGTGATCAGCAGGGGGCAGCACATACATAGAGACAGCTGAGAGTGATCAGCAGGGGGCAGCACATACATAGAGAGACAGCTGAGAGGGATCAGCAGGGGGCAGCACATACATAGAGACAGCTGAGAGGGATCAGCAGGGGGCAGCACATACATAGAGACAGCTGAGAGTGATCAGCAGGGGGCAGCACATACATAGAGACAGCTGAGAGGGATCAGCAGGGGGCAGCACATACATAGAGACAGCTGAGAGGGATCAGCAGGGGGCAGCACATATATAGAGACAGCTGAGAGGGATCAGCAGGGGGCAGCACATACATAGAGACAGCTGAGAGGGATCAGCAGGGGGCAGCACATATATAGAGACAGCTGAGAGGGATCAGCAGGGGGCAGCACATACATAGAGACAGCTGAGAGGGATCAGCAGGGGGCAGCACATACATAGAGAGATAGCTGAGAGTGATCAGCAGGGGGCAGCACATATATAGAGACATAGCTGAGAGGGATCAGCAGGGGGCAGCACATACATAGAGACATAGCTGAGAGGGATCAGCAGGGGGCAGCACATACATAGAGACAGCTGAGAGGGATCAGCAGGGGGCAGCACATACATAGAGACATAGCTGAGAGGGATCAGCAGGGGGCAGCACATACATAGAGACAGCTGAGAGTGATCAGCAGGGGGCAGCACATACATAGAGACAGCTGAGAGGGATCAGCAGGGGGCAGCACATACATAGAGACAGCTGAGAGGGATCAGCAGGGGGCAGCACATATATAGAGACAGCTGAGAGGGATCAGCAGGGGGCAGCACATACATAGAGACAGCTGAGAGGGATCAGCAGGGGGCAGCACATATATAGAGACAGCTGAGAGGGATCAGCAGGGGGCAGCACATACATAGAGACAGCTGAGAGGGATCAGCAGGGGGCAGCACATACATAGAGAGATAGCTGAGAGTGATCAGCAGGGGGCAGCACATATATAGAGACATAGCTGAGAGGGATCAGCAGGGGGCAGCACATACATAGAGACATAGCTGAGAGGGATCAGCAGGGGGCAGCACATACATAGAGACAGCTGAGAGTGATCAGCAGGGGGCAGCACATACATAGAGACAGCTGAGAGGGATTAGCAGGGGGCAGCACATACACAGTGACTGAGGTGTAAAGGCCCTATTACACCAACAGATCTGACGACAGATTATCTGCCAAAGATTTGAAGCCAAACCCAGGAGTGGATTTGAAAAGAGGAGAAATCCAGTCTTTCCTTTATGACCTGTTCTCTGATTATAGTCTGTTCCTGGGTTTGGCTTCAAATCTTTGGCAGATAATCTGTCGTCAGATCTGTTGTGTATGTGTGTGTATATGTATGTATGTATATATATATATATATATATATATATATATATAGTTATATAGGTGGCACTCACCTCTGCTCTCACAGCTTACACTAACATACATTGATAACCATTAACACTTTGTCTTCCAGAACGCAGCCGTCGCTATCCTTCGCTCAGGGTGTCGATGATAATGGAGACGTCTCTGGTAGGAACAGATACAAGTTTTTTGAAAGGTACATGTGCCCTTAGACTACAAGGTTGTCACCACATGGGGCAACCAGAATAGAACCTTATGCTTTTCTTCCTTGGCAGTGCAAGTCTAGGCCAGTTGCTTAGCAACTGTTTCCACAGTGCTTGTGTGACTACTCTGGATCGCCATACTCCTCCTTATGTGTGAGACGGGAACATGGCGTCTTGTCTGCCATCCCGGGCGCTGGACATTATATAAAGGATGAGGACATGGACGTAAAATAGAGGAGAGGGACATGGACGTTATATAAAGGATAGGGACATGGACGTTATATAGAGGAGGGGACCATAGATGTTATATAGAAGATAGGGACATGGACGTTATATAGAGGAGTGGGATAGTAGAGGAAGTTGTGTAGAGGAGGGAGATGGTAGAGGACGTTGTATTATTCCGCTCGCCTTCCGGCAGGGATACGCTTGATTTTTCCGCCACTCACCATATTATCTCTTGTATTTTAGGCCGTTGATCCCGTTCTCCCAGCAGACTGTGCCCTCTGTGCTCCTCGCGGTCTCCAGGTGAGTATGGGGGCTGCCCAGGGGGGAGGTATGTACCTGCGTATGGGGGCTGCCCGGGGGGGAGGTATCGACCTGAGTATGGGGCTGCCCGGGGGGGCGGTATATATCTAAATACGGGGGCTGCCCGGGTGGAAGGTATGTACCTGAGTATGGGGGCTGCGCGGGGGAGGTATATATCTAAATACGGGGGCTGCAGGAGGTGTGTACCTCAGCAGCCAATAGCTGTGTGTACAATCCTGGACCTGTGGAGTTGTAAGGATATGCGGTTAGTAGGGGATCTCTTAGATAAATCGGCCTGGGAAGGGGGGGGGGACTCCTTGGGATTACATCACACCCTGCTCCTAACAGACACCAACTCCCCCCCCCCCCGCACTACCTCCCCTCCTCACACACGCACACCCCCCCCTCGCACTATCCCTGCTCCTAACAGACACCGACTCCCCCCCCCCGCACTACCTCCCCTCCTCACACACGCACACACCCCCCTCGCACTATCCCTGCTCCTAACAGACACCGACTCCCCCCCCCCGCACTACCTCCCCTCCTCACACACGCACACCCCCCCCTCGCACTATCCCTGCTCCTAACAGACACTGACTCCCCCCCCCCCGCACTACCTCCCCTCCTCACACACGCACACCCCCCCCTCGCACTATCCCTGCTCCTAACAGACACCGACTCCCCCCCCGCACTACCTCCCCTCCTCACACACGCACACACCCCCCTCGCACTATCCCTGCTCCTAACAGACACCGACTCCCCCCCCGCACTACCTCCCCTCCTCACACACGCACACCCCCCCCTCGCACTATCCCTGCTCCTAACAGACACCGACTCTCCCCCCCCCCGCACTACCTCCCCTCCTCATTCACGCACACACACCCCCTCGCACTATCCCTGCTCCTAATAACAGACACTGACTCCCCCCCCGCACTACCTCCCCTCCTCACACACGCACACACACACCCTCGCACTATCCCTGCTCCTAACAGACACCGACTGCCCCCCCGCACTACCTCCCCTCCTCACACACGCACACACCCCCCTCGCACTATCCCTGCTCCTAACACCCCCCCCCCCCCCCGCACTATCCCTGCTCCTAACACCCCCCCTGCACTATCCCTGCTCCTAACACCCCCCCCGCACTATCTCCGCTCCTAACACCCCCCCCGCACTATCCCTGCTCCTAACACCCCCCCGCACTATCTCCGCTCCTAACAACCCCCCCCCGCACTATCCCTGCTCCTAACACCCCCCCCCCCCCCCCGCACTATCTCCGCTCCTAACACCCCCCCTGCATTATCTCCGCTCCTAACACCCCCCCTGCATTATCTCCGCTCCTAACACCCCCCCTGCATTATCTCCGCTCCTAATACCCTTTACACTGTCTGTTCCATTATATTCCTCTTTGCTCTGAAGATATTTCCAAAGGCGTCTTAGCTGTACCCGCTCCTCACCTCTCCTTAGCTGTACCCGCTCCTCACCTCTCCTTAGCTGTACCCGCTCCTCACCTCTCCTTAGCTGTACCCGCTCCTCACCTCTCCTTAGCTGTACCCGCTCCTCACCTCTCCTTAGCTGTACCCGCTCCTCACCTCTCCTTAGCAGTACCCGCTCCTCACCTCTCCTTAGCTGTACCCGCTCCTCACCTCTCCTTAGCTGTACCCGCTCCTCACCTCTCCTTAGCTGTACCAGCTCCTCACCTCTCCTTAGCTGTACCCGCTCCTCACCTCTCCTTAGCTGTACCCACTCCTCACCTCTCCTTAGCTGTACCCGCTCCTCACCTCTCCTTAGCTGTACCCGCTCCTCACCTCTCCTTAGCTGTACCCGCTCCTCACCTCTCCTTAGCTGTACCCGCTCCTCACCTCTCCTTAGCTGTACCCGCTCCTCACCTCTCCTTAGCTGTACCCGCTCCTCACCTCTCCTTAGCTGTACCCGCTCCTCACCTCTCCTTAGCTGTACCCGCTCCTCACCTCTCCTTAGCTGTACCCGCTCCTCACCTCTCCTTAGCTGTACCCGCTCCTCACCTCTCCTTACTCTCCTTGAAGAAGTGCACACTGAGACGCTGGCTAGGTAAGGACCCACCAACCATGTCTGAGGTTATAGAGCAAATTAAACTTATGACGTATGATGTTCCCCGTGCTTTATCGGGTACAGAGGATTATGTTGGTAAATTTTTCTGGCATTGGAGACCTTTTATCTCTTCCTCTCTTTCTGGTACCGATCGGCATTCAGTGATGCAGAAGTCCCGACATAGACATATATATGGTGTTATTGTTATCTGTACATACCTTCTGTATACTTTGGTGTTGTACACATATATATAGGTCATACTATATGTTCATTGTTGCATTGTGTATTCCTTTTTCACTTTGTATGCGGCATACCGTATTTCTTTCCTGTAACCGTTGTGTATACAGATATACAGAGCATATACTTCCGTTTCATCCACTGTCCTGTTGCTTATAGATTTATTCCATCTGGATACTCGGTGTTGCTATTACTATTTTTATTGATACTTTATGTATTTTAGGCTATATTCACACGTCGTAACTTAAGTTACGGCCAGATGATCCGTCCGGCCGCAGAGCTCTGATGCGGGCACATCAGCGCGCGCCCGCATCAGAGCTCCCTATAGCCCACAGTGAAACAAGCGGCCGGAGCCGCTCGCTTCACTGTGTGAACTGACATGTCTTTCTGCGGCTGGGATCTCTACGATGTGTGTATGCTCCGGCTGGGATCCAATTGCACACAAGGCTATGTTCAACTCCGCAAAACTACGGCCGTAGTTTTACGTAGTGTGAACATAGCCTAAATCTGGAAACGGCAATAAAATATTTTAGGAAAATAAATAACTCTGTGTGCTCTCATAGTCAGCGGCCATGTTGAAATCAACCAGAAAAGACTAATTCTGAGAACCCTATATATATCGACAGGGCAGAGAACACGCCGCGGCCGGAGAGGGCGCCCACCCCCCTGGTGCGCACAGTGGGGATCCAGACTGACTACCGGGACAGTGAGGCGCAGACTGACCCCTACAGTCCAGAGTTTGTGGTGCGGCCTGGGACAGTGCCAGAGGTCCTGATGCTGGCCAACCTGACGTGGGGTGAGTGCGGCCCGCACCGTCATGTCTCCTCCCAGCAGGGAAACAATTTATCATTCACTTCCTCCCTATTCTCACTGAGGGTCTGTTGCAGTGTATCCCCCCATCGTCCCCCTCACTGTCAGTGATAATGACTCCTGGAGAGGGGGCGGTTGAGGGTCTGTTACAGTGTATCAGACCCATCGTCCCCCTCACTGTCAGTGATTACTCCTGGGAGGGGGCGGCTGAGGGTCTGTTACAGTGTATCACCCCCATCGTCCCCCTCACTGTCAGTGATTACTCCTGGAGAGGGGGCAGCTGAGGGTCTGTTACAGTGTATCACCCCCATCGTCCCCCTCACTGTCAGTGATAATGACTCCTGGAGAGGGGGCGGCTGAGGGTCTGTTACAGTGTATCACCCCCATCGTCCCCCTCACTGTCAGTGATTATGACTCCTGGAGAGGGGGCGGCTGAGGGTCTGTTACAGTGTATCACCCCCATCGTCCCCCTCACTGTCAGTGATTACTCCTGGAGAGGGGGCGGCTGAGGGTCTGTTACAGTGTATCACCCCCATCGTCCCCCTCACTGTCAGTGATAATGACTCCTGGAGAGGGGGCGGCTGAGGGTCTGTTACAGTGTATCACCCCCATCGTCCCCCTCACTGTCAGTGATTACTCCTGGAGAGGGGGCGGCTGAGGGTCTGTTACAGTGTATCCCCCCATCGTCCCCCTCACTGTCAGTGATAATGACTCCTGGGAGGGGGCGGCTGAGGGTCTGTTACAGTGTATCACCCCCATCGTCCCCCTCAGTGTCAGTGATTATGACTCCTGGAGAGGGGGCGGCTGAGGGTCTGTTACAGTGTATCACCCCCATCCTCCCCCTCACTGTCAGTGATAATGACTCCTGGAGAGGGGGCGGCTGAGGGTCTGTTACAGTGTATCACCCCATCGTCCCCCTCACTGTCAGTGATTACTCCTGGAGAGGGGGCGGCTGAGGGTCTGTTACAGTGTATCAGCACCATTGTCTCTGGGTCCTCAGGTCGCGGGCTCCCGGCTGGACTGGCTGAGGTGGAGATGATAGAGCGCGCTCGGGAGAAGCGAGCCTGGGAGGCCACACTGCCACCCCTGAGCGATCCCTCCCAGCTGGAGAAGAGGAGGAAGATGATGGATGAGCAGGAGAGGAAGGAGTGGGCCTTCAGGGAGCAGGAGATTGAGAAGTGAGTCCATCATGGTCACCGCCTTTGTGCTCTGTAGTAGGAGCCCCAATCTTGTTCTAATACCCCCAGTCTCTGTATTTCAGGTTACAGGCGGCACGGCTGGAGGTTCTCAGGAAACTTCTGCAGAAACGGAAGGAAACGCAGCAGGAACTGGATACAAAGAGGCTGGATGCCAAGTGGACGAAACTGCAGAATGGCAAAGAAGAGATTGTACAGCGGATCCGGAAGGAACATATTAAAGGTGGGACTAAAGATGGCGGCCAGGTCACATGAGGGTAGGGGTCGTAATTTTATGGATATTGGTAACTTGTTGGTGGATGCAAGGTTCCATCCATGGTTGCCTGGATATATGGTTTGTTAAATGCATGTTTGGATGTATGATTGGTTGGTTGGATGCATGGTTGGTTGCATGGTTTGTTGGATGCATAGTTGGTTGAATGCATGGTTAGTTGGTTGGTTGGATGCATGGTTGATTGGATAGTTGTTTGGATGCATGGTTGGATGGTTGAATGTATAGTTGGTTGGATGCATAGTTGGTTGGATGCATGGTTGGATGCATAGTTGGTTGGATGCATGGTTGATTGAATGGTTGGATACATGGTTGGTTGCATGCGTAGTTGGTTGGATGCATGGTTAGTTGGTTGGTTGGATGCATGGTTGATTGGATGCACAATTGGTTGGTTGGATGCATAGTTGGTAGGATGCATAGTTAGTTTGTTAGATGCATGGTTAATTGGATGCTTAGTTGGTTGGATGGATGGTTGATTGGATAGTTGGTTGAATGCATGGTTAGTCGGTTGGAGGCGTAGTTGTTTGGATGCATGATTGGTTGGTTGGAAGCATGGTTAGTTGATTAAATGCGTAGTTGGTTGGATGCATGGTTGGTTGGATGCATGGTTGATTGGTTAGTTGGTTGGATGCATGGTTGGTTGGATGTTTGGTTGGTTGGATGCATAGTTGGTTGGATGTATGGTTGGTTGGATGCATTGTTGGTTGGATGCATGGTTGATTGGATAGTTTGTCGGAAACATGGTTGATTGGATAGTTGGTGGGATGAACAGTTGGTTGCAAAGTTGGTTTACAGTATGGTTGTTTACACAGTTGTTTGCTCAGTTGGTTGCATTTGGCTATACAGTGTTTGCATGGTTGGATGCATGGTTGGTTGCACAGCTGGCTGGTTGGATAGTTGTTTGTGCAGTTTGTTGGCTATACAGTGTTTGAATGGTTGCCCAGCTAATTAGATGCACGGTTGGTTCTATGGTTGTTTGTCTGTATAGTGTTTGCATGGATGGTTAGTTGCACAGTTGGCTGGTTGGATGGTAGATAATTTGATGGGTGACTGATGGTAGGATAATTTCCTGTCACATGACTCAGATCATTCAGGGATCAGGGAGGTCCACCGTGGTGTGCCCCCATTAAATAAGCCTCCCACCCCCCACCCCACTGTGTTCTGTAATATCCAGCATTACATATAATGACTTCTCCTGTTCTTTTCAGCAATAAGAAAGTTATCCCACAAGATGGGGAATGTAGAAGAGAAGCTGGAGAGACGCGATGTCATCCGGGACTACACAGACTACTCCTCCCAGACGTACGCTCCGCTCTCTCGCATCGGGAACTTCCCAGATAGACTCTCAGAGCAGTTTATAGTCAAGAGCCCCTTCCTGAACTCCTACCAAGGTCAGTGACTGCCCCCTTGGAGCTTAATATGCTGTTATTATAATCTCAAACCCTGTGACACCAGCAGCAGTTTGGTAATAGCACGCAGGTCCTTAGGAGGAATCCTCTGCAGTACATCATATCTTATAATTTGGTTCCATCCAGAGCTTCATTCATAATTCTGCTTATAATCTGTTGTATCATTCACACCAGATATGTTTCATAGCTCTTTGATGGAGGACACTACATTTCCCACAATGCCATGTGTCAGTTTGCAGAGCATCATTGTATGTGATTGTAGTGGTTACAGTACTGTGACCATGCTTAGCAGCAGAAGTGTGAGTGCAGCACTGGATGTGACTGTACGAATGGACCTCATTGATTGTCTTATACAGTGGGGAAAATAAGTGTCTCTTATGCGGCCGATCACCTACTCAAAATGGAGAGGGGGTAATATTTCTAGTTCGTAACTTCACCTGTGAGAGACAGAATCTATAGAACATTCTAGATAATCACATTGTAGGAATTCTGCCTCTCACAGAGCTGTTCGGGCCCTATTACACAGGGTGATTATCGTGCGGAATATTGTTTGAATTTAAATGATAATCGCCCAGTATAATTGCAAGCAACGATTGAAAAATGTGTCGTTGATCATCGATTTAGATCTGACCCTAAAATCATTGTTATTCGTTCTCTGTAATTCCGCTTTTTTTCGCTAATGGTTTAGTGTAATCGCACATCTTTCGGTTCTTTTGCTGGGAAAAAATTAATTAAACGATCGTAACTAATGACTATCGTTCTGTGTAATGTGGTGAACAATTTCAGGTTAATGATACACAATCTCGTTTGCAATCGTTATGGTAAAAATCTCTTCGCCTAATAGGACCCTTAGTTTCTCTTTAAGAAGCTCCTCCTCCTCCGCCCTCATTACCTGGATTACCTGCACCTGTTTCATCTCGTTCCCTGTATAAGAATCACCTGTCCACACACTCATCACACTCCAACCTCTCCTCCATGGCCAAGACCAAATAGCTGTCTAAGGAACCCAGGGATAAAACTGTAAACCTGCACAAGGCTGGGATGGGCTACAGGACAATTGGCAAGCAGCTTGGTGAGAAGGCAACTACTGTTGGCGCTGTCACAAACACAATTCGCACTGCCGCATGTGCCGCTTTCCGATTATCAAGGCGAGGGTCTGCCTGTCCTGTGTCTGTCTTACTCGTTCCTGCTTCTGTCATGTGCGCTTGTCGGCTTTGTGAAATTAAAAGGGCCAGTGCTCCCTTTTACACCTGTCTGCGGACTCTATTAGTGCCCTAGCCTATGAGAAAGTGTTCTTTGCCTGTTTGCCCGTCATTGATTCTGACGGTTTGCTCCTGTTTCCTGACTAAGTTGCCTGCTGCTTGCTCAAGACCTTTCTGCCTGATCACTAGCAGTTATACGTTTTTACTCCTTACTGCACCTCAGCCACCACCGCTAGCAGGTCAAGCCAGGGGTAGTCATCTGGGGGTCGCCTGCCGCAGCAAGCTGATCCTGCAGTGGTGAAGACCATCGGCCCCTTAGACTCTGCTCTCTGATGTGACTCTCCCATTGATAGCAGTGGTCCAGCGGATCCACAACTCCTGTCGTTACAGTAGAGTCAGCCATGGATTGGTCGCTCAGCAAAGCCAGCAGATTGCCCAGCAGTCGCAGCAAATGCAGCAGCTGTCTGCCATGATGCAACAACTCCTTTTACATCTGGTGCTTGCGTATGGTGGGGGCCCCAAGATGTGCAGGGGCCTTGTGACATAATGCATCATGCACATAAAGCTCATGGCTTATCCCTTTACCGCCCAGCGATCTATTGTAGCATGTGTCATCAGTTTGCTTTGTGGAAAGGCGCTGGTGTGGGCTACTCATCTTTGGGACAGGGATGATCCAGCTACTGCCAATCTTCAAGCCTTTCTGTCTGAGTTCCGAAGTGTGTTCAAGGAACTCGCATGAACTTTTTCTGCGGACACAGCCCTCCTGAATCTTTGTCAAGGGAACGCTTCTGTAGGAGAATATGTGGTCCGAATCCATACTTTGGATACTTAACTGGATTGAAACAATGCTGCTCTAGTCGCCACCTCTAAAGGCCGCTACGGACGATAATCGTCCCATGGAATAGAGTGCATCGTTCATGTCGGCTGATCGTTGCAGTCGCTTGTTTTTCAACATGTTGAAAAACAAGCGACTGATACAGCAACGATCTGCTGCCGGCGCTCCGTTGAATAGGAGCATCGGCAGCAGATGCTGCTGTATCCTATGGGCTGCCCGGACGATCAGCGATCCCCCGGGCAGCCCCCCCCCCGCAGCTCCCCGATGCCCCTCCTGCACTCACCCGCTCACTGCAGCCGCGTTGAATAGCGGCGGCAGCGAGCGGGGAACGAGGAGCAAACGAGCGCTGAGAGCGCTCGTTTGCTCCTCTAAAACGACCCGTGAAATAGGGGCTTAGGAAGGGTCTCACCAGTTATGTAAAGGATGTTCTATCCACTCAAGATCCGCCCACCTCCTTAAATGACTTGATCTACTTGGCCTCTATTGTCCTGAGCATTGTTGCTTGAATTACCCACAGCTTTCTTAGTGACTGGGAAACTCCTGCACCTAGGAGAAGCAAGAGAGGCTTCCCTAGGTGTAAACATTATCTTTCCACAATTGCCTTTGCCAGCTTTGATTTCCCACTCATCTTCATCTCAGTATCTGACCTTTGCCTTCCTGGACTCTGGAATTTTGCGGATGCCTCCTCGGCTCAAAAATGGCGTTTTCCTGTAGACCACCCTGTCAAGCCACGGCGAATTTCGACAGTTACTGGGGAACCTTTGGGCGTAACTATCCAGTATTATACTGATCCTGTGACTGTTCAAGTGGGAGGTTGGCACAAGGAGAGTATTGTTTTCTTTTTTTAAATTCCTTATTTTACGGTGCAAGTTAAACACAGTATGTGAGCTGCAACTCAAAATAATTCCACAACTTACAGTAAACGACTGAGTACAGAAATGGTCTCCAACAATAATAGATATACAAAGCATGACTCATGTCAATAGACCATCATAGTAACAGGGCAGGCGCCTCCCACAACTACGTCCAACTTATTTAATAACATTTTAAGAGTAGGATTGGCAAACGCCAACCAGATAAAAACAGATAAAGAAGAAGAGATAATAGGAAGAAAAAAAAAAAAGACAAATAAACCGTACCAAGATATGTAAGTACTACGGAATAGCCGGGAAGTGCCAGGGGGAAACATACAGACATGGGTTGGTTGACCAAGCCCGGAGAGTATTGTCTTCTATGTGTTTCCTCGCTCTTCCCCTGCTGTTCTTCTGGGGCTTCTGTGGCTGCAGCTACACGCTCCTACCCTTACCTGGAGAACTTGGGAGGTTTATTGGTGGAATTCTGATTGTTTCATTCGTTGCCTGCCGGCTCCCCATGCTGGACTCTCCTTCACCTCTAAGGTTCCTTCCACCAGGTCTCCCAGCCCTGTATCATGACTTTGCAGATGTCTTCTTGGAAAAGGTGGCTAAGACCCTTTCGCCTCATTGGCCTTATGACTGCCCCATCTGTCTTCTGCCTGGCGCCTCACTGTCCCAAGGAAGAGTTTATCCACTCTTGGTACCAGGGACCAAGGTGTCAGCCTATATCAAGGAGAATCTGCAGAAGGGGTGTATTCACAAGTAATCTTCTCCCGCTGGAGCTGGATTCTTTTTTGTTCGGAAGGAATATGGATCACTACACCTGTGTATTAATCATTGAGGCCTCAAAAAGGTGACCATAAAAAACTGATATCCCTTGCCTCTGATCTCAGAACTCTTCGACCACCTTCGGGGTGCCCACATTTTTTTAAGTTGGATTTGTGAGGTGTCTATAACTTGGTGAGAATTCAGGAGGGCAATGAGTGGACTTTAATACTCGGGATGGGCATTTTGAGTATCTAGTAATGCCCTTTGGGTTATGCAACGCTCCATACATTTTTCAAGAATGTGTCAATGACATATTCCAAAACCTTCTCTTTTCCAGTGTCATTGTGTATCTGGACAATATTTAGATCTTCTCTCCCAATTTGAAATCTCATTTGCGCCATTTATTGAGATTAAAATGATAAGGACTTACACTTCTCCAGCTTGGCATAGAAATTATATCTTCCATCAGACCAGTCTTCCTTTCCTCGGCTACATCATCTCTGACACTGGTCTGGGTATGAACCTCACAAAGCCCACAGTAGTAGTCCAGTGTCCTGTTGGCCTTCGAGCTATTCAACATTTTCTGGGCTTTGACAATTATTATCGGCAATTCATCCCGCACTTCTCCACTTTGATTTCACCAACTATGACGCTTACTAGGAAGGGTCCAAATCCCAGGCACTGACCGTCCGAAGCAGAGGAAGCCATTCCACATGGAGAAAGATTCCACATGGAGAATTAGGATGTGTGGTTTCTTTTCCAAGATCTTTTCCCCAGCAGAGAGAAATTAATTATACCATTGAAAATTGTGAGCCATTAAATTGGCACTGGAGGAATGACGTAATCTCTTGGACGAAGCAAACCCTCCCAATAACTTCTATACAGATCATAAAAATCTGTCATATGTTCAGACAGATAAGCACCTTAATCCTAGGCAAGCCAGGTGTCTCTTTTCTCTTCCTAGTTTAATTTCTCCATACATTTCCGAACAGCGGAGAAGAATATTAACCCCTTAGTGACCGCCGATACGGCTTTTTACGGCGGTCACTAAGGGTCCTTATTCTGCTGCCATCAGCTTTTTACGGCGATACAAGCGATCAGCCGGTACAAGCGATCAGCGGTATATACTATATACCGCTGATCGCTTGTGCCACGTGCATCCCGGCACTTTTTATCCCCTGTCACCATGAATGACTGGTGACAGGGGATAAAAAGTGATGTGTCCTGTCTCCCAAGTCACCCCCCCTTCCCCATATACGCTACCTGATCCTGGAGCTCCTTCCTCCTCAACGTCCTGGCTGGTTATGAAGTGCGCATGCGCTCCACAACCAGCCAACTCGGAAAATTTAAAGTGACAGAGACCAATTTGGTCTCTGTCACTGAACTATGATTACTGTAATCATAGTAATATAGTAAAAATGAATGTATAAAGTACAAAAAGTGACAAACATACAAAAAAATAAAACACACACTTTTTATTATAGTAATAATTGCAGTTTACTCCCAAATTACCCCTAACCCCCCCAGATTACCCGTAACTACTGCACGTTGCCCATAACAACCGCACGTTGGCCGTAACCACCGCACGTTGGCCGTAACCACCGCACGTTGGCCGTAACCACCCCAAATTACATGTACCCACCCCAGATTACCTATAAGCACTTCAGTTTATCAGTAACAATCCCAGATTGTCTGTAACCCTTCCAAGTTGCACATAACCCCCCCAGGTTCCCCCTAATCAAGCCAGATTACATGTAACCCCCCAGATTGCACGTAACCACCGCACGTTGCCTCTGACCACGCCACGATGCCTCTGACCACCGCACCATGCCTCTGACCACCGCACCTTGCCTCTGACCACCGCACGTTGCCTCTGACCACGCCACGTCGCCTCTGACCACGCCACGGCGCCTCTGACCACCCCAAATTGTCAATGACCCACTCCAGATTGCGGTGCCCATGCCAGATTACAGGTACCCACCCCAGATTGCCTATAAGAACTTCAGTTTATCCGTAACCACCCCGCATTGCCCGTAACCACCCCACGTTGCCCGTAACCACCCCAGATTGTCTGTAAGCACTGCAGGTTGCCCGTAACCACCCCACGTTGCCCGTATCCACCCCAGATTGTCTGTAAGCACTGCAGGTTGCCTGTAACCACCCCACGTTGCCCGTAACCACCCCAGATTGCCTGATAGCACTGCAGGTTGCCCGTAACCACCCCACGTTGCCCGTATCCACCCCAGATTGTCTGTAAGCACTGCAGGTTGCCCGTAACCACCCCACGTTGCCCGTAACCACCCCAGATTGTCAGTAAACACTGCAGGTTGCCCATAACCACCCCACGTTGCCCGTAACCACCCCACGTTGCCCGTAACCACCCCACGTTGCCTGTAACCACCCCAGGTTGCCGTAACCACAGCAGGTTGCCCGTGACCACCCCATGTTGTCCGTAACTACCTCAGGTTGCCCATAACCACCCCAGACTGTCCGTAACCACCCCACATTACCTGTAATCTCTTTTTTATATTTTATTTTAGTAACTGCGCTATTCTAATAACCATTACTAGCTGCGGTTTTGCTCCAGTAAATTGGCGCTCCTTCCCTTCTGAGCCCTGCTCTGTGCCCATACAGTGATTTATGCCCACATATGAGGTACCGTTTTACTCAGGAGAACCTGCGTTACAGATTTTGGTGTACATTTTCTCTCCTGTTCCTCGTCAAATTAAGAATTTTCAAACTAAACAAACATATTATTGGAAAAATTCAAGTTTTTCATTTTTACTGGCCAATTTTGAATACTTTCCTCTAATACCTGTGGGGTAAAAATGGTCACCACACCCCAAGATGAATTCTTTGAGAGGTGCACTTTCCAAAATGGGGTGACTTTTGGGGGGAATCTATTCTGCTGACACTACAGGGGCTCTGCAAACGCACCCGGCGCTCAGAAACTTCTTCAGAAAAATCTGCACTGAAAATGCTAATTGGCGCTCCTTCCCTTCTGAGCCCCGCTGTGTGCCCATACAGTGGTTTATGCCCACATATGGGGTACCATTGTACTCAGGAGAACCTGCGTTACAAATTTTGGGGTACTTTTTTTCCTCTTGTTCCTCGTGAAATTTTGAAATTTCTAACTAAACGAACATATTATTGGAAGAATTCGAGTTTTTCATTTTTACTGTCCTCTTTTGAATACTTTCCTGTAATACCTGTGGGGTCAAAATGGTCACCACACACCAAGATGAATTTTTTGAGGGGTGCACTTTCCAAAATGGGGTGAATTATGGGGGTTTTTCTCTCTGCTGACACTACAGGGGCACTGCAAACGCACCTGGCGCTCAGAAACTTCTTCAGCAAAATCTGCATTGGAAAAGCTAATTGGCGCTCCTTCCCTTTGAGCCCGGCTGTGTGCCCATACAGTGGTTAACGCCCACATATGGGGTACCGTTGTACTCAAGAGAACCTGCGGTACAAATTTTGGGGTGCTGTTTCTTTAATGTTCCTTTTGAAAATGAGAAACTTTAATCTAAACGTATATATTATTGGAAAATTTTAATTTTCCATTTTTTTACTGCCTAATTGTGAATACTTTCCTACAGCCCCTGTAGGGTTAAAATGCTCATTATACCCCTAGATTAATTCTTTAAGGTGTCTAGTTTCCAAAATGTTGGGGGTTTTCAGGATACCAGACTTCTAAATCCATTTAAAAAAAGAACTGGTCCCTAAAAAAATCAGTTTTGGAAACTTTCACGAAAATGTGATAATTTGCTGATAAATTTCTAAGCCCCATAACACCCTAAAAAAGTAAAATATGTTTACCAAATTATGCCAGAATAAAGAAGACATATTGGTAATGTGACTTAGTAACTAATTTATGTGCTACGACTTTCTTTTTTTAGAAGCAGAGAATTTCAAAGTTCATAAAATGCAAATTTTTTTAATTTTTCATGATATTTTGATGTTTTTCACAAAAAACACACAAAGTAGTGACCAAATTTTGCCACTAACATAAAGTGCCATATGTGACGAAAAAACATTCTCAGAATCGCTAGCATACGTTAAAGCATCACTGAGCTATAAGTGCATAAAGTGAGACAGGTCAGATTTTGAAAAATTAGCCTGGTCATTAAGGCCCAAACTAGCTGCAGCATGAAGGGGTTAAGTCTCATGCCTCCGATGTCCGTGTACAGGAGACCACTCTTCAACATATCATTCCGCCTGAGCGTTTAATCTCTGTTGCCTGGATGGTTTGACAATGTGTACCTCAGGAAAGAACCTATGTACGTTCTGTAGTTAGGAAAAGGATCTAAAAATGGGGCCATTCTTCACTAGTGGCTGGACATCCATGAATTCGCAAGACTGGCCAACTAATTTCACATCATAACTGGTGGCCAAGTCTCAATAGGGATGTTAAGGACTTTGCCGTTTCTTGGAACATTAGTGCCCAGAACAAGTCTTCTCGACTTAAACCTGGCGGTACGCTCCAACCTTTGCCAGTACCAGATAGTCCCTGAGCTCACATCGCTATGGACTCCAATGGTCACCAATCTTCTTTCTTCTTAAGGCAACACTTTGGGTGGTCATTGACCGTTTTTCCAAAATTTCTCACTTCATACCTCTACCTGGCCTGCCTTGTGTTCCATGTCTTGTTAGCCTCTTGCTCCAGCACATTTTCCATCTACATGGACTACCTCTGCACTTTGTTTTTGATGGAGGTCCTTAGTTCGTCTCAAAATTCTGGCGGTCTCCCTGCCTTCAACTGCAAGTTAAAGGGAACCTGTCACCCCCCGTGCCAGGGTGACAGGCTCCCGACCCCCTGCTACAGCCCCCTATACTAACCTGGTCCCGCCGGGTCCCGCTTCTGGATCCGGTCGGGTCACGGAGATCTCAGCCGCTGCAGCTGCAGAGAGATGAGTCCAACGCTCATAGAGCATGACGGAGCGCTGGAGGTGACTGGTTCCCTTTAAATCTTTCTTCAGCTTACCATCCTCAGACTAATGGACAAGCCGAGAGGGTCAATCATATTCTTGGAAATTACCTTCATAATTTTGTCTGCCCATCATGACAATTGGTCCAACCTACTACGTTGGGTGGAATTTTCCTACAACCATTTGGACTCTATGGGCGCATCTCCATTCTATATTGTCTTTGGACCTAATCCGACATTCCTGCTGTGGACGACCCAGTCAGAGATTTTGAATCTGGAAACAGATAGATAGCTCAATCATTACTGCGTGCTTCTGCACGAAACAAAGATCCAAGCAGATAAGAAGACCTCCCATAAACTTTTTTCCAGGTGACAAGGTCTGATGGTCTGCCAAGTATGTTCGATTGAAGATTCCCAATTATAGGCTGGGTCCCCAATTCCTAGGGCCATTTACAGTGCTGAAACAAACCAATCCTGTTGCTTACAAGCTTCAACTACTCTCCATCATGCGCATTACTAATTCCTTCCGTGTCTCTCTCCTAAAACCAGTAGTTCCTAATGCCCCTATTCCACGAGTCTTTTGAAGGAGCAATTAGCGCTCGTTTGCTCCTCGTTCCCCGCTCGCTGCCGCCGCTATTCAACGCGGCGTCAGCGAGCGGGTGAGTGCGGGAGGGGCGGCGGGGAGCTGCTGGGGGGGCTGCCCGGGGGATCGCTGATCGTCCGGGCAGCCCATAGGATATAGCAGCGTCTGCTGCCGACGGTCCTATTCAACGGAGCGCCGGCAGCAGATCGCTGCTATATCAGCGACTGCAACGATCAGCCGACATGAACGATGTCGGCTGATCGTTGCACTCTATTCCACGGGACGAATATCGTTCGTAGCGGTCGATATCGGCCGAATACGAACGATATTACTCCTCTAAACGACCCGTGGAATAGGGCCTTAAGTGTTTTTCACAAAAGTCCACCTCGCCTGATCCATAAGCTGATACCTTTGATCTATTTACTCTTAAGAAGATCCTTGATGTCAAAACGGTGAGAGGAAAAAGTTCCTTTCTGGTCGACTGGAAGGGATTTGGTCTTGAAGACAGATCATTGTAGCCTTATTCTAACTTCTTGGATCAGAACCTATTGAAGAGGTTTCTACAGACAAGAAATGGGAGGAGCTGTGGGGGTTACTGTCATGGCCACGTTTCTCACTGCAGCAGGTGCCACATCCCGAGTGCCAGGGCAAGGGTCCGCCTGTTCTGTGTCTCTCTTACCCATCCCCACTTCTGTCATGCATCCTCGCTGGCTCTGTGAAATTAAAGGGCCAGTGTGCCCTTAATGTTTTACACCTGTCTAACACACACCCTTGCTGACTCTATTAGTGCCCTAGCCTATGAAAAAGCGCTCCTGACCATTTGCTCACGTTTTCTGACTATATTGTCTGTTGCCCGCACAAGACCTTTCCGCTTGTTCCTGACCACAGGCCGTTATACGTTTCCACTTCTTGCTGCACCTCGGCCACCACTGTAAGTCAAGCCAGGGGTAGCGACCTGGAAGTCGCCTGCCGCAGCAAGCCCCTCCCGCATTGCGGCAGGCTCTGGTAAGGACCAGGAGCAATTATTAGAAAATGGACGAAACAAGAAACAAGAATGCTGTCAACCTTCTCCAGTCTGGGGTCCATGCAAGATTTTACCTCATGGGGTAAGGAAGATTGTGATAAAGGTGAGGAATCAGCCCAGAACTACTTGGGAGGACCTGGTCACTGACCTGAAGAGAGCCGGCATCACATTCTCATAGATTACCATTAGTAACACTCTACACCATCATGGAGTATAATCCTGCAGGATTATAGGATGGGATTATAAGAAGGGAGGATGGATGGGGCCGGGTCTTCCAGCTGACAATAAGCCGAAACCCACAGCTAGGACAACTAAGGAGGAAACCCACAGCTAGGACAACTAAGGAGGAAACCCGCAGCCAGGACAACTAAGGAGGAAACCCACAGCCGGGACAACTAAGAAGGAAACCCACAGCCGGGAGAACTAAGGAGGAAACCCACAGCCGGGACAACTGAAGAGGAAACCCACAGCCGGGACAACTAAGGAGGAAACCCACAGCCGAGACAACTAAGGAAAGAACACACAGCCGGGACAACTAAGGAGGAGACCCACAGCCGGGACAACTTAGGAGGAAACCCACAGCCGGGACAACTAAGAAAGAAACCCACAGCTTGGACAACTAAGGAGGAGACCCACAGCCGGGACAACTAAGAAAGAAACCCACAGCCGGGACAACTAAGGAGGAAACACACAGCCGGGACAACTAAGGAGGAAACACACAGCCGGGACAACTAAGGAGGAAACACACAGCCGGGACAACTAAGGAGGAAACACACAGCCGGGACAACTAAGAAGGAGACCCACAGCCGGGACAGGTAAGGAGGAAACCCACAGCCGGGACAACTAAGGAGGAAACCCCCAGCCGGGACAGGTAAGGAGGAAACCCCCAGCCGGGACAACTAAGGAGGAAACCCACAGCCGGGACAACTAAGGAGGAAACACACAGGTGGGACAACTAAGGAGGAAACACACAGGTGGGACAACTAAGGAGGAAACACACAGCTGGGACAACTAAGGAGGAAACACACAGCTGGGACAACTAAGGAGGAAACCCACAGACGGGACAACTAAGGAGGAGACACACAGCCGGGACAACTAAGGAGGAAACACACAGCCGGGACAGGTAAGGAGGAAACACACAGCCGGGACAACTAAGGAGGAAACACACAGGTGGGACAACTAAGGAGGAAACACACAGCTGGGACAACTAAGGAGGAAACACACAGCCGGGACAACTAAGGAGGAAACACACAGGTGGGACAACTAAGGAGGAAACCCACAGACGGGACAACTAAGGAGGAGACACACAGCCGGGACAACTAAGGAGGAAACACACAGCCGGGACAGGTAAGGAGGAAACACACAGCCGGGACAACTAAGGAGGAAACACACAGGTGGGACAACTAAGGAGGAAACACACAGCTGGGACAGGTAAGGAGGAAACCCACCAAATAGGAACTTCTCTTCCTCTATTGTATCAAATCCTTCTTCCATGTAATAAAATGGTGAATAATTCTTGTGATTCTTGTGATTATTATGTTGTTATGTTCCTGTATGAGTGTGTATATATCTCCCCTCTGTGTAGGTATACAGTAGTGTATTATATACTTATTATCCTCCAGTATGAGTGTGTATATATCTCTCCATTCTGTGTAGGTATACAGCAGTGTCTTATATACTTATTATCCTCCTGTATGAGTGTGTATATATCTCCCCATTCTGTGTAGGTATACAGCAGTGTAATATATACTTATTATCCTCCTGTATGACTGTGTATATATCTCCCCATTCTGTGTAGGTATACAGCAGTGTATTATATACTTATTATCCTCCTGTATGAGTGTATATATCTCTCCCCATTCTGTGTAGGTATAGTGTATTATATACTTATTATCCTCCTGTATGAGTGTGTATATATATCCCTATTCTGTGTAGGTATACAGCAGTGTATTATATACTTATTATGCCTGTCCTGTATGAGTGTGTATATATCTCTCCATTCTGTGTAGGTATACAGCAGTGTATTATATACTTATTATCCTCCTGTATGAGTGTGTATATATCTCTCCATTCTGTGTAGGTATACAGCACTGTATTATATACTTATTATCCTCCTGTATGAGTGTCAGGGCCGGATTAGGTTGGTGGAGGCCCTGGGCAACAATTTTGTTGGGGGCCCCCCCATTTTCTTCCCCCACAAATAAACCATACAGCAATCTATATAGGTGGCTGATGACTCTTTTCTGCATATGATGGTCCCTAGAGGCTGCAGTCCAGAGGAAGATGCCAGGCCCTAGAGACAGGATGGGGGAGGGGTGAGCATCGCGGTGTGTTCCCACTTTATTCAATGTGAGAACACTGCACTTTAGTACTTTCTGTGCTCTCTTGCCAACTGTGTCAGTCTCCACAGCAGCATATGCAGTTGTGAATCGCAGGCAGAACCTGGACTTGCAAGTCTAGGTCCCATCTTCAGTTCCCAACCATATAAACTACCTGAAGCAGTAAAGAGCACCCAGAAAGTACTTTAAAGTACTTGTGTAGAATCTATAGCAGATATGGTACATGTGAATATACCCTAAGGATCATGGCATATTTAGCTGCACACAGGCTACATGTCATATGCTGCACACAGGCTATTTATCATACACTGCACACAGGCTATATACCATACACTGCACACAGGCTACATGTCATATGCTGCACACAGGCTATATACCATACACTGCACACAGGCTATATATCATACACTGCACACAGGCTATATACCATACACTGCACACAGGCTATATACCATACACTGCACACAGGCTATATATCATACACTGCACACAGGCTATATACCATACACTGCACACAGGCTATATACCATACACTGCACACAGGCTATATATCATACACTGCACACAGGCTATATACCATACACTGCACACAGGCTGTATACCATACACTGCACACAGGCTATATGTCATATGCTGCACACAGGCTATATACCATACACTGCACACAGGCTATATAGCATATGCTGCACACAGGCCATATACCATACACTGCACACAGGCTGTATATCATACATTGCACACAGGCTATATGTCATATGCTGCACAAAGGCTGTATATACCATATGCTGCACATAGGCTACAAGTCATATGCTGCTCACAGGCTGTATATCATAGGCTGCACACAGGCTATATATCATATGCTGCACACAGGCTACATATCATATGCTGCACACAGGCTATATACCATACACTGCACACAGGCTATATATCATAGGTGGCACACAGGCTATATACCATACACTGCACACAGGCTATATACCATACACTGCACATAGGCTATATATCATACACTGCACACAGGCTATATATCATACACTGCACACAGGCTATATATCATACACTGCACACAGGCTATATATCATACACTGCACACAGGCTATATATCATACACTGCACACAGGCTATATATCATACACTGCACACAGGCTATATCATACACTGCACACAGGCTATATGTCATATGCTGCACACAGGCTATATATATCATACACTGCACACAGGCTGTATATCATATGCTGCACACAGGCTATATACCATACACTGCACACAGGCTATATATCATACACTTCACACAGGCTATATATCGTACACTGCACACAGGCTATATATATCATACACTGCACACAGGCTACATGTCATATGCTGCACACAGGCGCTATATATATATATATATATATATATATATATATATATATAAAGATATATATATATATATACCCCTGCTCTGATATATGCCCCCTGCTCTGATATATGCCCCTATAGTATATGCCCCCTGCTCTGATATATGCCCCTATAGTATATATCCCTGCTCTTATGTGCCAATACAAAACAATATACTTATTATCCCCCTCCTGTATGAGTGTGTATATATCTCCCCATTCTGTGTAGGTATACAGCAGTGTGTTATATACTTATTATCCCCCTCCTGTATAAGTGTGTATATATCTCTCCATTCTGTGTATGTATACAGCAGTGTATTATATACTTATTATTCTCCTGTATGAGTGTGTATATATCTCCATTCTGTGTAGGTATACAGCAGTGTATTATATACTTATTATCCTCCTGTATGAGTGTGTATATATCTCCCTATTCTGTGTAGGTATACAGCAGTGTATTATATACTTATTATCCCCCTCCTGTATAAGTGTGTATATATCTCTCTCCATTCTGTGTATGTATACAGCAGTGTATTATATACTTATTATTCTCCTGTATAAGTGTGTATATATCTCTCTCCATTCTGTGTATGTATACAGCAGTGTATTATATACTTGTTATCCTCCTGTATGAGTGTATATATCTCTCTCCATTCTGTGTAGGTATACAGCAGTGTATTATATACTTATTATCCTCCTGTATGAGTGTATATTTCTCTCCATTCTGTGTAGGTATACAGCAGTGTATTATATACTTATTATCCTCCTGTATGAGTGTGTATATATCCCCCATTCTGTGTAGGTATACAGCAGTGTATTATATACTTATTATCCCCCTGTATGAGTGTGTATATATCTCTCCATTCTGTGTAGGTATACAGCAGTGTATTATATACTTGTTATCCTCCTGTATGAGTGTGTATATATCTCTCCATTTTGTGTAGGTATACAGCAGTGTATTATATACTTATTATCCCCCTCCTGTATAAGTGTGTATATATCTCTCCATTCTGTGTATGTATACAGCAGTGTATTATATACTTATTATTCTTCTGTATGAGTGTGTATATATCTCCATTCTGTGTAGGTATACAGCAGTGTATCATATACTTATTATCCTGTATGAGTGTGTATATATCTCCATTCTGTGTAGGTGTACAGCAGTGTATTATATACTTATTATCCTCCTGTATGAGTGTGTATATATCCCCCCATTCTGTGTAGGTATACAGCAGTGTATTATATACTTGTTATCCTCCTGTATGAGTATGTATATATATCTCCCCTCTGTGTAGGTATACAGAAGTGTATTATATACTTATTATCCTCCTGTATAAGTGTGTGTATATCTCTCCATTCTGTGTAGGTATACATCAGTGTATTATATACTTGTTATCCTCCTGTATGAGTGTGTATATATATCTCCATTCTGTGTAGGTATACAGCAGTGTATTATATACTTATTATCCTCCTGTATGAGTGTGTATATATCTCTCCATTCTGTGTAGGTATACAGCTGTGTATTATATACTTATTATCCCCCTCCTGTATGAGTGTGTATATATCTCCCCATTCTGTGTAGGTATACAGCAGTGTATTATATACTTATTATCCTCCTGTATGAGTGTGTATATATCTCTCCATTCTGTGTAGGTATACAGCAGTGTATTATATACTTATTATCCTCCTGTATGAGTGAGTATATATCTCCCCTCTGTGTAGGTATACAGCAGTGTATTATATACTTATTATCCTCCTCCTGTATAAGTGTGTATATATTTCTCCATTCTCTCTATTCTGTGTAGGTATACGGCAGTGTATTATTATATAGTTATAGGTGACAGCTTCTTGTCCCCCTAGGGTTACTGGACTTGGAGGCAAATCTCCCTGACTTTGTGACACAACCTCGCATCCGCGCCCCCAGACCTCGGAGCACCACCAAGGACGGGTTCCTGAAACGCCAGGCGGTGCTGGAGCGCCAGATGAAACAAGTCCATGAGGTGACACTGCCGGAAGAGTAGAACGGGCTTGTGTGAGAGGAAGAGGAAGTCTGTGCCGCCCCAGATGAAGCTGCAGTACCACAGACAGCCATGGATAGGAGGGGCGCTGTAATAGTCTATGTATCACTTTCTGCTATCAGCAACGTCAGGCGTTACACACCACTTATTGTCATGTATCTCCATTATGTGAGACTGATGCCTGCCGCTCTCCTCTAGCCGTGCACACTAGTGCAGCTGTATACAGGCCGTGTTACCTTGTATACAGCTGGATGACATTCCCCTCTCCCATAATCTCATTCATGGTTTGTCCGTTCTAGTCACAAGATGTGATGAGTGTCAGGAGGATTCCCACATGTTACTAACCCAGACATTCCACCCACTGTAGACTGTCATTAATGTGGTGTATACCAGACGAGACCACCGTATATAACACCACAGGAGACCCCTGTATATAGCAGTATATACCCCTGTATATAGCAGCACTAGACCCCTGTATATAGCAGTATTAGACCCCTGGATATAGCAGCACAAGACCCCTGTATATAGCAGCACTAGACCTCTGTATATAGCAGCACTAGACCCCTGTATATAGCAGCACTAGACCCCTGTATATAGCAGCACTAGACCTCTGTATATAGCAGCACTAGACCCCTGTATATAGCAGTACTAGACCGCTGTATATAGCAGTATTAGACCTCTGTATATAGCAGCCCTAAACCCCTGTATATAGCAGCACTAGACCCCCATATATAGCAGTATATACCCCTGTATATAGCAGTACTAGACCCCTGTATATAGCAGCACTAGACCCTTGTGTATAGCAGCACTGATCACACTAGACCCTGTATATAGCAGCACTGATCCCACTAGACCCTGTATATAGCAGCACTGATCACACTAGACCCCTGTGTATAGCAGCACTGATCACACTAGACCCTGTATATAGCAGCACTGATCCCACTAGACCCTGTATATAGCAGTACTGATCACACTAGACCCCTGTGTATAGCAGCACTGATCACACTAGACCCTGTATATAGCAGCACTGATCACACTAGACCCTGTATATAGCAGCACTGATCACACTAGACCCTGTATATAGCAGCACTGATCCCACTAGACCCTGTATATAGCAACACTGATCACACTAGACTCCTGTATATAGCAGCATTGATCACACTAGACCCTGTATATAGCAGCACTGATCTTACTAGACCCTGTATATAGCAGCAGTGATCACACTAGACCCTGTATATAGCAGCACTGATCCCACTAGACCCTGTATATAGCAGTACTGATCACACTAGACCCTGTATATAGCAGCACTGATCTTACTAGACCCTGTATATAGCAGCACTGATCCCACTAGACCCTGTATATAGCAGTACTGATCACACTAGACCCTGTATATAGCAGCACTGATCCCACTAGACCCTGTATATAGCAGCACTGATCCCACTAGACCCTGTATATAGCAGCACTGATCCCACTAGACCCTGTATGTAGCAGCACTGATCCCACTAGACCCTGTATGTAGCAGCACTGATCCCACTAGACCCTGTATGTAGCAGCACTGATCCCACTAGACCCTGTATGTAGCAGCACTGATCACACTAGACCCTGTATATAGCAGCACTGATCCCACTAGACCCTGTATATTGCATTACTGATCACACTAGACCCTGTATATAGCAGTACTGATCACACTATACCCTGTATATAGCAGTACTGATCACACTAGACCCTGTATATAGCAGCACTGATCCCACTAGACCCTGTATATAGCAGCACTGATCCCACTAGACCCTGTATATAGCAGCACTGATCCCACTAGACCCTGTATGTAGCAGCACTGATCCCACTAGACCCTGTATGTAGCAGCACTGATCCCACTAGACCCTGTATGTAGCAGCACTGATCACACTAGACCCTGTATATAGCAGCACTGATCCCACTAGACCCTGTATATTGCATTACTGATCACACTAGACCCTGTATATAGCAGTACTGATCACGCTATACCCTGTATATAGCAGCACTGATCACAGTAGACCCTGTATATAGCAGCACTGATCCCACTAGACCCTGTATATAGCAGTACTGATCACACTAGACCCTGTATATAGCAGCACTGATCACACTAGACCCTGTATATAGCAGCACTGATCCCACTAGACCCTGTATATAGCAGCACTGATCACACTAGACCCCTGTGTATAGCAGCACTGATCACATTACACCCTGTATATAGCAGCACTGATCACACTAGACCCCTGTGTATAGCAGCATATAGCAGCACTGATCACACTATAGCAGCACTGTATATAGCAGCACTGATCCCACTAGACCCTGTATATAGCAGCACTGATCACACTAGACCCTGTATATAGCAGCACTGATCACACTAGACCCTGTATATAGCAGCACTGATCACACTAGACCCTGTATATAGCAGCACTGATCACACTAGACCCTGTATATAGCAGCACTGATCACACTAGACCCTGTATGTAGCAGCACTGATCCCACTAGACCCTGTATATAGCAGTACTGATCACATTAGACCCTGTATATAGCAGCACTGATCCCACTAGACCCTGTATATAGCAGCACTGATCACACTAGACCCCTGTGTATAGCAGTACTGATCACATTAGACCCTGTATATAGCAGCACTGATCCCACTAGACCCTGTATATAGCAGCACTGATCACACTAGACCCCTGTGTATAGCAGTACTGATCACATTAGACCCTGTATATAGCAGCACTGATCCCACTAGACTCTCTCTATCACCCATCCCTTTTTGCAGCAGCTATTTATGTGAGTGGGACCTGCAGCCATAGTAGTTGAGGACACAGGATATCCTGGAGTGAGCACACATGTAATCACATTACTTCCAACGTAGGTTATGGTATAAACCATCATAGCTTCCCCTATAGATTGGTCACATGGTGCAGTAGTCAGGTGTGTATGTTACCCCCCATCATCGCTTACGTTGAGCCCCTCTTCTCTCATTTCAGGCTCTGGTGGAAAAGCAAAGCAAATCACAGCAAGCAGAAAAGCCGCTGCGCTTCTTGCAGAAGATCGAGAAGCCGGCCCCCCGTCCTGCCACCCCCAGAGTGGCGGAGCCCCCCGAGGTCAGCACCATCGCATACAGGTAGACTGTGCCACTGACTGATTGTGCCAGGGGTCTAACCCTCTGAAACTCTTCCCTCAGGGCGACGAGGAGAAGGAGCTGGCCGTGATCTTCTTACAGAAGCTGATCCGTGGACGGGCCGTGCAGAACATGGTACCATCTTATAACACCCCCACAGCTTACAGATTGGGGTCTGCCATGTTATAAATGTCTGTGTGTTGTATCACGGTCCCTCCCTTGCACCACAGACACTATATACTGGTATCCAGTGTGATTAGTGTAATATGTCCTTAAGGGGGAACTCCGGGCACAGACTGCTGGGGAGAAGGTGCGTGAACAAAACCCTATGCACTCCCCCCCCCCCCTCCCGGCTCCAGCGCAGGGGTCCACTCTTCTACACTCCGGTCCATGACTGCTTCCTGGTTTACACAGGGGACATGGAACGTAACGTGTTAGTCCTGCTCAGCCAATCAGCAGCAGAGGCGGGACCCCACTACGGCCGCCGAGCACGCGGGACACGCCACGTCCACTCTCTAGACCAGGGCTGGAGCTGAGGAGGTAAATGCATGGGGTTTTGTAATCAGCTGTAATGGAAATGAATACACTATGCAACCTCCAGAAATGTTCCTGATCTGGGATCACTTCCCCCTTGTGCAGCAGACACTATGGCAGGACCCCCCGGCACCCTGTAAGGCCTGACCTTCTGTAGTCTGACTTCAGGAAGGAGTTTAGACATATTGGGAGACCTCTCAGACTATGGGGGTCCCAGCCTTAGCCCTGCTTACTAATAACCCACTGTCTGTACCCCCAACCTCATTCCAGATTTTTGAAGGGAAGGAGAAGCGCCTAGAGCTTATCCGCGAGCTGCAAACAACCCACGCCCTGCAGGAGGAGGGGCAACGGGTAAAGAAAGAAGACAAGGAGGCGATTATCGCCCTGCAGAGACAGCGGGAGCTCAGTGAGCACAGGGTGAGTTATCAGGGAAACTACTGGTCATCTATACAGCAACACAACAAGGGTTTACAGTAATCTCCAGAGCTGCACTCACTATTCTGCTGTTACATCATGTCTCATCCTCCAGAGCTGCACTCGCTATTCTGCTGTTACATCATGTTTTATACTCCAGAGCTGCACTCACTATTCTGCTGTGATATCATGTCTTATCCTCCAGAGCTGCACTCGCTATTCTGCTGTTACATCATGTTTTATACTCCAGAGCTGCACTCACTATTCTGCTGTGATATCATGTCTTATCCTCCAGAGCTGCACTCACTATTCTGCTGTTATATCATGTCTTATCTTCCAGAGCTGCACTCACTATTCTGCTGTTACATCATGTCTTATCCTCCAGAGCTGCACTCACTATTCTGCTCTTACATCATGTCTAGAGATAAGCGAAACTCGAGCATGCTCGAGTCCATCCGAACCCGATCGTTCGGCATTTGATTAGCAGTTGCTGCTGAAGTTGGATAAAGCTCTAAGGTTGTCTGCAAAACATGGATACAGCCAATGACTATATCCATGTTTCCCACATAGCCTTAGGGCTTTATCCAACTTCAGCAGCCACCGCTAATCAAATGCCGACCGATCGGGTTCGGATGGACTCAAGCATGCTCCAGGTTCGCTCATCTCTAATCATGTCTCATCCTCCAGAGCTGCACTCACTATTCTGCTGTTACATCATGCCATAGTATGTCACCTCTTCCTGTGATATATTTAATGTACTCTCCCACAGTCCTCCACAGAAGATGAGCAGCTGTCCCGGCTGGAGGGAGAGGTCCTATCAGACATGTTTGACTTACTCTCCAAGGAGCTGGTCAGGCTCCAGGAGGAGCGTAGGATCCATGCTTTTGCAACGCTTGCTGAGCGCCATCGGCGCATCCGAGAGGCTGAAGAGAGTGGGCGTAGACAGGTGGAGGAGAGGCGGAGACGGGAGGAGGATGAGATCTTCAGGCAGGTGGGTTCAGAAATGGCTGCGCAGATACCAGTGTCCTGCAGGATGTATGATATAATGAGCGGCTGTGTCCTCCTGCAGGATGTATGATATAATGTGCGGCTGTGTCCTCCTGCAGGATGTATGATATAACGTGCGGCTGTGTCCTCCTGCAGGATGTATGATATAATGTGCGGCTGTGTCCTCCTGCAGGATGTATGATATAATGTGCGGCTGTGTCCTCCTGCAGGATGTATGATATAATGTGCGGCTGTGTCCTCCTGCAGGATGTATGATATAACGTGCGGCTGTGTCCTCCTGCAGGATGTATGATATAACGTGCGGCTGTGTCCTCCTGCAGGATGTATGATATAATGTGCGGCTGTGTCCTCCTGCAGGATGTATGATATAATGTGCGGCTGTGTCCTCCTGCAGGATGTATGATATAACGTGCGGCTGTGTCCTCCTGCAGGATGTATGATATAACGTGCGGCTGTGTCCTCCTGCAGGATGTATGATATAACGTGCGGCTGTGTCCTCCTGCAGGATGTTTGATATAACGTGCGGCTGTGTCCTCCTGCAGGATGTATGATATAATGTGCGGCTGTGTCCTCCTGCAGGATGTATGATATAATGTGTGGCTGTGTCCTCCTGCAGGATGTATGATATAACGTGCGGCTGTGTCCTCCTGCAGGATGTATGATATAACGTGCGGCTGTGTCCTCCTGCAGGATGTATGATATAACGTGCGGCTGTGTCCTCCTGCAGGATGTATGATATAACGTGCGGCTGTGTCCTCCTGCAGGATGTATGATATAATGTGCGGCTGTGTCCTCCTGCAGGATGTATGATATAACGTGCGGCTGTGTCCTCCTGCAGGATGTATGATATAATGTGCGCCTGTGTCCTCCTGCAGGATGTATGTTATAATGTGCGGCTGTGTCCTCCTGCAGGTTGTATGATATAACGTGCGGCTGTGTCCTCCTGCAGGATGTATGATATAATGTGCGCCTGTGTCCTCCTGCAGGATGTATGTTATAATGTGCGGCTGTGTCCTCCTGCAGGATGTATGATATAACGTGCGGCTGTGTCCTCCTGCAGGATGTATGATATAACGTGCGGCTGTGTCCTCCTGCAGGATGTATGATATAACGTGCGGCTGTGTCCTCCTGCAGGATGTATGATATAATGTGCGGCTGTGTCCTCCTGCAGGATGTATGATATAATGTGCGGCTGTGTCCTCCTGCAGGATGTATGATATAATGTGCGGCTGTGTCCTCCTGCAGGATGTATGATATAACGTGCGGCTGTGTCCTCCTGCAGGATGTATGATATAACGTGCGGCTGTGTCCTCCTGCAGGATGTATGATATAATGTGCGGCTGTGTCCTCCTGCAGGATGTATGATATAATGTGCGGCTGTGTCCTCCTGCAGGATGTATGATATAACGTGCGGCTGTGTCCTCCTGCAGGATGTATGATATAACGTGCGGCTGTGTCCTCCTGCAGGATGTATGATATAACGTGCGGCTGTGTCCTCCTGCAGGATGTTTGATATAACGTGCGGCTGTGTCCTCCTGCAGGATGTATGATATAATGTGCGGCTGTGTCCTCCTGCAGGATGTATGATATAATGTGTGGCTGTGTCCTCCTGCAGGATGTATGATATAACGTGCGGCTGTGTCCTCCTGCAGGATGTATGATATAACGTGCGGCTGTGTCCTCCTGCAGGATGTATGATATAACGTGCGGCTGTGTCCTCCTGCAGGATGTATGATATAACGTGCGGCTGTGTCCTCCTGCAGGATGTATGATATAATGTGCGGCTGTGTCCTCCTGCAGGATGTATGATATAACGTGCGGCTGTGTCCTCCTGCAGGATGTATGATATAATGTGCGCCTGTGTCCTCCTGCAGGATGTATGTTATAATGTGCGGCTGTGTCCTCCTGCAGGTTGTATGATATAACGTGCGGCTGTGTCCTCCTGCAGGATGTATGATATAATGTGCGCCTGTGTCCTCCTGCAGGATGTATGTTATAATGTGCGGCTGTGTCCTCCTGCAGGATGTATGATATAATGTGCGGCTGTGTCCTCCTGCAGGATGTATGATATAACGAGCGGCTGTGTCCTCCTGCAGGATGTATGATATAACGAGCGGCTGTGTCCTCCTGCAGGATGTATGATATAACGAGCGGCTGTGTCCTCCTGCAGGATGTATGTTATAATGTGCGGCTGTGTCCTCCTGCAGGTTGTTAACATTCATCAGAGTACTGTGGACTCATATCTAGAAGACGTCATCCTCAGCTCCGCTATCAACACTGCAGAGGATCAGGCCAGAGAGGAGATCCAGAGGAAAGCGCAGGAGATCAATGACATTGCCTACCAGATGGAGAGCAGGTGGGGGGCGCAGTAGCTGATAGAACGTCATGGTGAATAGGACCGATCCTGCTGTCAGTGTGATCTGCCACTATTATAGTAGAAGGGAACGCACAGCTGCCAGGGGTCTGATAACAAGACCGGGGTTATAAGCCAAGCCATAGATCTCTCTGGAAGGGAAGACTACCCAGTGGGGTATGAGTGGCCTATAAGTCTCGTCAAACATTACACTTTTATCCCACAACAATGGAGCTCTCTGCAGCCCACCAGGACCCTGCTGGGGACTGATGAAGAACAATAACCCTGAAACCACTGTGCACAGATAGTGTCCTCCTGTCAGCCATAGTGTCATCATACAGTCACTGGTCCTGTCCTCCTGTCAGCCATAGTGTCATCATACAGTCACTGGCCCTGTCCTCCTGGCAGCCATAGTGTCATCATACAGTCACTGGTCTGGTCCTGTCCTCCTGTCAGCCATAGTGTCATCATACAGTCACTGGCCCTGTCCTCCTGTCATCCATAGTGTCCTCATACAGTCACTGGCCCTGTCCTCCTGTCAGCCATAGTGTCATCATACAGTCACTGGTCTGGTCCTGTCCTCCTGTCATCCATAGTGTCCTCATACAGTCACTGGTCTGGTCCTGTCCTCCTGTCATCCATAGTGTCCTCATACAGTCACTGGCCCTGTCCTCCTGTCAGCCATAGTGTCA
Organism: Dendropsophus ebraccatus; assembly: GCF_027789765.1. Taxonomy (NCBI): domain Eukaryota; kingdom Metazoa; phylum Chordata; class Amphibia; order Anura; family Hylidae; genus Dendropsophus; species Dendropsophus ebraccatus. Next base: position 97,113,682 of record NC_091464.1, read on the forward strand.
TCATACAGTCACTGGTCCTGTCCTCCTGGCAGCCATAGTGTCATCATACAGTCACTGGTCCTGTCCTCCTGTCAGCCATAGTGTCATCATACAGTCACTGGTCCTGTCCTCCTGGCAGCCATAGTGTCATCATACAGTCACTGGTCCTGTCCTCCTGGCAGCCATAGTGTCATCATACAGTCACTGGTCCTGTCCTCCTGTCAGCCATAGTGTCATCATACAGTCACTGGTCCTGTCCTCCTGTCAGCCATAGTGTCATCATACAGTCACTGGTCCTGTCCTCCTGGCAGCCATAGTGTCATCATACAGTCACTGGTCCTGTCCTCCTGTCAGCCATAGTGTCATCATACAGTCACTGGCCCTGTCCTCCTGTCAGCCATAGTGTCATCACACTGGTCCTGTCCTCCTGGCAGCCATAGTGTCATCATACAGTCACTGGTCCTGTCCTCCTGGCAGCCATAGTGTCATCATACAGTCACTGGTCTGGTCCTGTCCTCCTGTCATCCATAGTGTCCTCATACAGTCACTGGTCCTGTCCTCCTGTCATCCATAGTGTCCTCATACAGTCACTGGTCCTGTCCTCCTGGTAGCCATAGTGTCATCATACAGTCACTGGTCCTGTCCTCCTGGTAGCCATATTGTCTCTGTGTAACGCTTTCTTCCTCTCTTCCTCACAGCCGCACCCGTCTTCAGTCTGAGGAGATTGTAGCCGAGTTGGTTTACAGTTTCCTTATTCCTGAGATCCAGAAGACGAGCGTCAGGGATAGAGGTGAGCGCTGATGTGACCTATAGCTAAGTATATTCTGTATATTACCGCTGTATTGTCTCATGGGCTCCCCTTGTCCTGCAGTGAGGAACTCTCAGCGAAGACATCTCCAGGCCGCACACCGTGTGATCCACAGTGATACTGAGACCCTGCTGAGCGAGACCGCTCACCCCGCAATACCCCCAGCCGAGAGGTACAGCGGAGACGGAGAGACCGAGTTACAGCACAGACCCCCCTACTGCTCTGCAGCCAGGAAGGACCCTCATACTGACCCCCCTACAGCTCCGCAGCCAGGAAGGACCCTCATACTGACCCCCCTACAGCTCCGCAGCCAGGAAGGACCCTCATACTGACCCCCCTACAGCTCCGCAGCCAGGAAGGACCCTCATACTGACCCCCCTACAGCTCCGCAGCCAGGAAGGACCCTCATACTGACCCCCCTACAGCTCCGCAGCCAGGAAGGACCCTCATACTGACCCCCCTACAGCTCCGCAGCCAGGAAGGACCCTCATACTGACCCCCCTACAGCTCCGCAGCCAGGAAAGACCCTCATACTGACCCCCCTACAGCTCCGCAGCCAGGAAGGACCCTCATACTGACCCCCCTACAGCTCCGCAGCCAGGAAGGACCCTCATACTGACCCCCCTACAGCTCCGCAGCCAGGAAGGACCCTCATACTGACCCCCCTACAGCTCCGCAGCCAGGAAGGACCCTCATACTGACCCCACTCACCCAGTGACCACTCTAATGGGGTACAGAGAGCTATATTATACTACATTATAATAGCCTTCTCTGCGGCTGCTGTCATGTATTATAGTACATCCTGCACTCTCGCCGATCCCAACACTTCTGCTCTCTGGGAGCGTTCTTGTCCTGACCCGGCCTGGCTTTGTATATATGATCTATTCCTGAGTTATATAAGTCTACAGCCCAGGAATAGATCATATTTGCCTTGGTCATTACTTGCATCAGTCTTGGCAGAAAAAGCTGGATGTCATACGTAACAGTAACCGTCCATCTACAGGTCTACAGGAGTTTCTCCACAGAGATCTGGATCCATCTGACCGGCCATGTTTCTGTATAGAGATCTGGATCTTTCACTCACTGTATAGTAATATATACTGCCACCCCATGTATCACCAGGACCACCTCCGCACCCTTCATAGCCGGGCCCCATGAAACCTCTGAGTTATTGTGTTTATACAGATGGACTTGGTGTTCTCAGATCCACCAGATCCCCCACAGTACAGATCAGCCCTGGGGGCAGATAAGGAGCAGAGTAACCCCCATCATTGTCAGGATATCTGAGCTGCGGCCTGGGCTGTGAAATTCCAGCAGCCTCTCCCCCCACTCACCACTGCTGGTTGCCACTTCTGAAGCCGGATCATCCCCCTGGGTGTCCTCCAGCAGCCTCCCCGCGTTCCCCCGGTGTCCTCCGGCAGCCTCCCCGCGTTCCCCCGGTGTCCTCCGGCAGCCTCCCCGCGTTCCCCCGGTGTCCTCCGGCAGCCTTCCCGCGTTCCCCCGGTGTCCTCCGGCAGCCTCCCCGCGCTCCCCTGGTGTCCTCCAACAGCCTCCCCGCGTTCCCCTCTTGTCCTCCAGCAGCCTTCCCGCGCTCCCCCGGTGTCCTCCGGCAGCCTTCCCGCGTTCCCCCGGTGTCCTCCGGCAGCCTACCCGCGATCCCCCGGTGTCCTCCGGCAGCCTTCCCGCGTTCCCCCGGTGTCCTCCGGCAGCCTTCCCGCGTTCCCCCGGTGTCCTCCGGCAGCCTTCCCGCGCTCCCCCGGTGTCCTCCGGCAGCCTCCCCGCGCTCCCCCGGTGTCCTCCGGCAGCCTCCCCGCGCTCCCCCGGTGTCCTCCAACAGCCTCCCCGCGTTCCCCTCTTGTCCTCCAGCAGCCTCCCCGCGCTCCCCCGGTGTCCTCCAACAGCCTCCCCGCGTTCCCCTCTTGTCCTCCAGCAGCCTCCCCGCGTTCTTGCGGTGTCCTCCGGCAGCCTTCCCGCGCTCCCCCGGTGTCCTCCGGCAGCCTTCCCGCGCTCCCCCGGTGTCCTCCGGCAGCCTCCCCGCGTTCCCCCGGTGTCCTCCGGCAGCCTCCCCGCGCTCCCCCGGTGTCCTCCGGCAGCCTCCCCGCGCTCCCCCGGTGTCCTCCAACAGCCTCCCCGCGCTCCCCCGGTGTCCTACAACAGCCTCCCCGCGCTCCCCGGTGTCCTCCGGCAGCCTCCCCGCGCTCCTCCAGCAGCCTCCCCGCGTTCCCCCGGTGTCCTCTGGCAGCCTCCCCGCGCTCCTTCAGCAGCCTCCCCGCGCTCCCCCGGTGTCCTCCAGCAGCCTCCCCACGCTCCCCCGTTGTCCTCCGGCAGCCTCCCCGCGCTCCTCGGTGTCCTCCGGAAGCCTCCCCGCATTCCCCGGTGTCCTCTGGCCTCCCCGGTGTCCTCCGGAAGCCTCCCCGCGTTCCCCGGTGTCCTCCGGCCTCCCCGGTGTCCTCCGGCAGCCTCCCCGCGCTCCCCGGTGTCCTCCGGCAGCCTCCCCGCGCTCCCCGGTGTCCTCCGGCAGCCTCCCCGCGCTCCCCGGTGTCCTCCGGCAGCCTCCCCGCGCTCCCCGGTGTCCTCCGGCAGCCTCCCCGCGCTCCCCGGTGTCCTCCGGCAGCCTCCCCGCGCTCCCCGGTGTCCTCCGGCAGCCTCCCCGCGCTCCCCGGTGTCCTCCGGCAGCCTCCCCGCGCTCCCCGGTGTCCTCCGGCAGCCTCCCCGCGCTCCCCGGTGTCCTCCGGCAGCCTCCCCGCGCTCCCCGGTGTCCTCCGGCAGCCTCCCCGCGCTCCCCGGTGTCCTCCGGCAGCCTCCCCGCGCTCCCCGGTGTCCTCCGGCAGCCTCCCCGCGCTCCCCGGTGTCCTCCGGCAGCCTCCCCGCGCTCCCCGGTGTCCTCCGGCAGCCTCCCCGCGCTCCCCGGTGTCCTCCGGCAGCCTCCCCGCGCTTCTCCCGCTTCTGAGACCAGCTCATCCCAGCAATTAGAGAAGACTGGAGAGACAGTGCTCCATGGTGCGGAGCAAGTAGGGGAGTGTAACAGTGGATTATCTGCCCTGATGTGGTTGTGCAACTCTTCAGGCGTGTTGGGGGAAACCCTGATGTGCAGCCTTTCCTGTGCACCCCCACAGGGGCAGATAGACGCAGACCCCCACTCAGGGCCGTCTTAACAGCATTATTGGCCCCTGGGCAGAGGTGCGAATTGGGCCATCCCCCCACCCCCCCTCGGCCGCCGCCATCAAACCCCCTCCATCTTTGCATATAGTGCCCCACATAGTAGCCAATGCCCCCATATAATGCCCCACATAGTAGCCAATGCCCCCATATAATGCCCCACATAGTAGCCAATGCCCCCATATAATGCCCCACATAGTAGCCAATGCCCCCATATAATGCCCCACATAGTAGCCAATGCCCCCATATAGTGCCCCCCATAGTATCCAATCCCCCCATATAGTGCCCCACATAGTAGCCAATCCCCCCATAGTAGCCAGTGCCCCCCATAGTAGCCAATCCCCCCTGCCGAACAGAAAAACAACAAACCAGTTACTCACCCGTCCGCCGCCCCCAGCAGCTGATGTCTCCCGGCAGCGTGCTCCCATCATCCTCTGGGCACAGGCAGTGGGGTACGGAGAGACTGCCTGTGCCGGAAGAACATCATGAATGATAGAGGCTGCATGACACAGGCAGTGTCTCTGTACCCCACTGCCTGTGCCCAGAGGATGATGGGAGCACGCTGCCGGGAGACATCAGCTGCTGGGGGCGGCGGACGGGTGAGTTCCTGGACCGACCGCCTGCCCAGCCCGCCGTTTCTATCGCCGCTTAGCTGAGCTGATCAGAAGCCCAGGAAAGTGCTGCTCATTGCACTTTCCTGGGCTTCTGAGCGGCGATAAAAGGGGCGGGCAGAGGGGGTTGCTCAGGGCCGCTCACTATGCAATAGAGGGTGCGGACGGGACGGCTTCCTTGCGGTGCTTGGGAGCCGTCTTCGCTTTATAGGACGCACTTAGTTTTTCCTCCCATTTTGGGAGGAAAAAAAATGCGTCTTACAAAGCCAAAAATACGGGTATGTCACAGCCGGCAAGGGCCCCCGGGCAGCCGCTTACCATGCCCAATGGGTAAGACGGCCCTGCCCCCACTCCAGCTTCAGCCAACTCCAATAGAATAGGTAAGGATACAGATTATAGAGAATCCAAGGATCCAGGCGGAGCGGCCTCTTCATCAGGTGCAGAATTAGAGATGTTCAGCAGCACATTTACATGCAGAGACTGCCATCATCTGTAGGGTGCCTTCACACGTACTGGATCCGCAGCGGATATGTGACCCCGCCCCTTTAACCCCGCGCAGCCCTGGCCCGAAGCATACATTACCTGCTCACCTTGCTCTTCATCAGCCAATCAGTGCACAGCAGCCCTGATTGGCTGATGAGGGGAGCCGGAAGCCTCACACAGCTGTGGCGCCAAGCAAATAATGTATGCTTCGGGCCAGGGCTGCGCGGGGTTAAAGGGGCCGGGTCACATATCTGCAGCGGAATGAAAATTTGGCTGCTGGGATGGGACCCCATAGAACTTCACTATACCCGGATCCGCAGCGGATTTCATTGCAAATCGCAGAGTGAAATCTACTGTCAATCCGGTACATGTAAAGCTACCCTAAACTTAAAGGGGCAGTACACCTTAAAATACAATCCATACAACAGTATAAAACAGAAAGGGGCGGAGCCTCATGTAATACTCTCTAGAGCGTCGTTGGGAAATCCCAGGAAATATATCAAATAGATTTTGGATATTTCTCCTCCCAATGGGCTTAATGAGGCTCTAGAGAGTTTTACATGAGGCTCCGCCCCTTTCTGTGTAGTTTTATACTGTTGTATGGATTGTATTTTCAGGTGTACTGTCCCTTTAAGGTGATGTCAGTTTTTGCTTCTGTTGGCATTTTCTGGTTCTGCATGTAAATATGATGCTGAACATCTCTAATTCTTCCCCTGATGAAGAGGCCGCTCCGCCTAGAAACACGTTTTTAATACATTTTAAAAAAATCTCTTCTAAGCTATATCCTCAGGCACTCTATCGGAGTTGGCCGTGCACCTGCTGCTTGAGGGGTCGGGGTCTGCATCTGTCTATTCCTATCAGGTCACTAAGGTCAATTATGATTAAGATAAAATTTCTCAAAGAAAAATGGCTAAAAAAAAAAACTTAAAAAAAAAAAAAGTTTCTGTGAATAAGAAACCAACTTCAGCCTGGTGTAGTCCTGCAGGTCATCGCGCCATGGGTCATCGCCACAAAATATCCAACAACTACAGCTCACCGACCTCAATGGCTGACACATCCCGGACGAGCCCCCAAGATCACAACAGTCACATGACCGAGGTGGTGGTGATGTCACAGTCAGTGAGCTATGTAGCTGCATATAAATGTGTATTGGATGATGGGTGTGATGAGTCGCAGTGTTAGGCCATGTTCACACAATGTAAATTGGGTAGTAATCATGGCCGTTGTTGCCGATTTGCAACAACGGCAGTGATTAATACAAAATTTACGTGCACTGCAGTCTGAAGGGAATCCCGGCCGGAGTGTTTACACATAGTACATATATACATACACATAGTATACGCTCCCTAGCGGCCACGCGGTAAACTGACATGTTATTCATTGAATAGCGGCCGCACAAGCTTGACAGGTCACACAATGGAGCATGCGGCTCCGGCCGCACTCTCCATTGTGTTCAGTGGTGAATTGGGATGAGGGTGCTCATGGATGCGCCCGCATCCCAATTCAGCACAAATGAAGATCATCCCGGCCGGTACTGCAGTTCTGTGACCTGGCCGTGTCACAGAACGGCCGGTGGCTTACATAGTGTGAGCCTGACCTCGCTGTGTGAATGAATGGGACTCCATGCTCCACCTAACGGGATTCATGGAAAGAGATACAAACCATAGGTTACCGTGGGGACCAGGAGTACGCCATAGAAACGCCAAGTCCTTGTCAATTGTGTCCATCACTATGGTAACTGTCTATAGACGTCGTATAGGAACATTACGGGATCCAGAAAATGCTATGCCGACATAGGAGAAGAAACCACGCCATGGGGTGCGGCCCCTGCCAGGGATACATGCTGAGCTGAGATACACCGCCTTGGCATATTGTATCACACATCATAGGCTTAGATACAGGAGACAGTATCACACATGACAGGATTAGATACAGGGGCTCGAGTCGGTATCACACATGACAGGATTAGATACAGGAGCTCAGGAGACAGTATCATACATGATAGGATTAGATACAGGAGACAGTATCACACATGACAGGATTAGATACAGGAGACAGTATCACACACGACAGGATTAGATACAGGGGCTCAGGAGTCAGTATCACACATGATAGGATTAGATACAGGGGCTCATGACACAGTATCACACATGACAGGATTAGATACAGGAGACAGTATCACACATGACAGGATTAGATACAGGGGCTCAGGAGACAGTATCACACATGACAGGATTAGATACAGGGGCTCAGGAGTCAGTATCACACATGATATGATTAGATACAGGGGCTCATGAGACAGTATCACACATGATAGGATTAGACACAGGAGACAGTATCACACACGACAGGATTAGATACAGGGGCTCAGGAGACAGTATCACACATGATAGGATTAGATACAGGGGCTCAGGAGTCAGTATCACACATGACAGGATTAGATACAGGAGACAGTATCACACATGACAGGATTAGATACAGGGGCTCAGGAGTCGGTATCACACATGACAGGATTAGATACAGGAGCTCAGGAGACAGTATCACACAGGACAGGATTAGATACAGGGGCTCAGGAGTCGGTATCACACATGATAGGATTAGATACAGGAGCTCTGGAGACAGTATCACACATGACAGTATTAGATACAGGGGCTCAGGAGACAGTATCACACATGACAGGATTAGATACAGGGGCTCAGGAGACAGTAGCATACATGATAGGATTAGATACAGGGGCTCAGGAGACAGTATCACACATGACAGGATTAGATACAGGAGACAGTATCACACATGACAGGATTAGATACAGGAGACAGTATCACACATGACAGGATTAGATACAGGGGCTCAGGAGACAGTATCACACATGATAGGATTAGATACAGGAGACAGTATCACACATGACAGGATTAGATACAGGAGACAGTATCACACATGATAGGATTAGATACAGGGGCTCAGGAGACAGTATCACACATGATAGGATTAGATACAGGGGCTGAGGAGACAGTATCACACATGATAGGATTAGATACAGGGGCTCAGCAGACAGTATCACACAGGACAGGATTAGATACAGGGGCTCAGGAGACAGTATCACACACGACAGGATTAGATACAGGGGCTCAGGAGACAGTATCACACACGACAGGATTAGATACAAGAGCTCAGGAGACAGTATCACACATGACAGGATTAGATACAGGGGCTCAGGAGACAGTATCACACATGATAGGATTAGATACAGGGGCTCAGCAGACAGTATCACACATGATAGGATTAGATACAGGGGCTCAGCAGACAGTATCACACATGACAGGATTAGATACAGGGGCTCAGCAGACAGTATCACACATGATAGGATTAGATACAGGGGCTCAGCAGACAGTATCACACATGATAGGATTAGATACAGGAGACAGTATCACACATGACAGGATTAGATACAGGAGACAGTATCACACATGACAGGATTAGATACAGGGGCTCAGGAGACAGTATCACACATGATAGGATTAGATACAGGGGCTCAGGAGACAGTATCACACATGATAGGATTAGATACAGGGGCTGAGGAGACAGTATCACACATGATAGGATTAGATACAGGGGCTCAGCAGACAGTATCACACAGGACAGGATTAGATACAGGGGCTCAGGAGACAGTATCACACACGACAGGATTAGATACAGGGGCTCAGGAGACAGTATCACACACGACAGGATTAGATACAAGAGCTCAGGAGACAGTATCACACATGATATGATTAGATACAGGGGCTCAGGAGACAGTATCACACATGATAGGATTAGATACAGGGGCTCAGCAGACAGTATCACACATGATAGGATTAGATACAGGGGCTCAGCAGACAGTATCACACATGACAGGATTAGATACAGGGGCTCAGCAGACAGTATCACACATGATAGGATTAGATACAGGGGCTCAGCAGACAGTATCACACAGGACAGGATTAGATACAGGGGCTCATGAGACAGTATCACACATGACAGGATTAGATACAGGGGCTCAGGAGTCGGTATCACACATGACAGGATTAGATACAGGGGCTCAGGAGTCAGTATCACACATGACAGGATTAGATACAAGAGCTCAGCAGACAGTATCACACATGACAGGATTAGATACAGGAGCTCAGGAGACAGTATCACACATGATAGGATTAGATACAGGGGCTCAGGAGACAGTATCACACATGATAGGATTAGATACAGGGGCTGAGGAGACAGTATCACACATGATAGGATTAGATACAGGAGCTCAGGAGACAGTATCACACAGGGCAGGATTAGATACAGGGGCTCATGAGACAGTATCATACAGGACAGGATTAGATACAGGGGCTCAGGAGACAGTATCACACATGACAGGATTAGATACAGGGGCTCAGGAGACAGTATCACACATGATATGATTAGATACAGGGGCTCATGAGACAGTATCACACATGACAGGATTAGATACAGGAGACAGTATCACACATGACAGGATTAGATACAGGGGCTCAGGAGTCAGTATCACACATGATAGGATTAGATACAGGGGCTCAGGAGACAGTATCACACATGATAGGATTAGATACAGGGGCTGAGGAGACAGTATCACACATGATAGGATTAGATACAGGAGCTCAGGAGACAGTATCACACAGGAAAGGATTAGATACAGGGGCTCAGGAGACAGTATCACACATGACAGGATTAGATACAGAAGACAATATCACACATAATAGGATTAGATACAGGGGCTGAGGAGACAGTATCACACATGATAGGATTAGATACAGGGGCTCAGGAGTCGGTATCACACATGACAGGATTAGATACAAGAGCTCAGGAGACAGTATCACACATGATAGGATTAGATACAGGGGCTCAGGAGACAGTATCACACATGACAGGATTAGATACAGGGGCTCAGGAGACAGTATCACACATGACAGGATTAGATACAGGGGCTCAGGAGTCAGTATCACACATGATAGGATTAGATACAGGGGCTCAGCAGACAGTATCATACAGGACAGGATTAGATACAGGGGCTCAGGAGACAGTATCACACATGACAGTATTAGATACAGGGGCTGAGGAGACAGTATCACACATGATAGGATTAGATACAGGGGCTCAGGAGACAGTATCACACATGATAGGATTAGATACAGGGGCTGAGGAGACAGTATCACACATGACAGTATTAGATAAAGGGGCTCAGGAGTCAGTATCACACATGACAGGATTAGATACAGGGGCTGAGGAGTCAGTATCACACATGATAGGATTAGATACAGGGGCTCAGAAGACAGTATCACACATGATAGGATTAGATACAGGGGCTCAGAAGACAGTATCACACATGATAGGATTAGATACAGGGGCTCAGGAGACAGTATCATACAGGACAGGATTAGATACAGGGGCTCAGGAGACAGTATCACACATGACAGGATTAGATACAGAAGACAATATCACACATGATAGGATTAGATACAGGGGCTCATGAGACAGTATCATACAGGACAGGATTAGATACAGGGGCTCAGGAGACAGTATCACACATGACAGGATTAGATACAGGGGCTCAGGAGACAGTATCACACATGACAGGATTAGATACAGGGGCTCAGGAGACAGTATCACACATGATATGATTAGATACAGGGGCTCATGAGACAGTATCACACATGACAGGATTAGATACAGGAGACAGTATCACACATGACAGGATTAGATACAGGGGCTCAGGAGTCAGTATCACACATGATAGGATTAGATACAGGGGCTCATGAGACAGTATCATACAGGACAGGATTAGATACAGGGGCTGAGGAGACAGTATCACACATGATAGGATTAGATACAGGGGCTGAGGAGACAGTATCACACATGATAGGATTAGATACAGGAGCTCAGGAGACAGTATCACACAGGAAAGGATTAGATACAGGGGCTCATGAGACAGTATCATACAGGACAGGATTAGATACAGGGGCTGAGGAGACAGTATCACACATGATAGGATTAGATACAGGGGCTCAGGAGTCGGTATCACACATGACAGGATTAGATACAAGAGCTCAGGAGACAGTATCACACATGATAGGATTAGATACAGGGGCTGAGAAGACAGTATCACACATGACAGGATTAGATACAGGGGCTCAGGAGTCAGTATCCCACATGACAGGATTAGATACAGGGGCTCAGGAGTCAGTATCACACATGATAGGATTAGATACAGGGGCTCAGAAGACAGTATCACACATGATAGGATTAGATACAGGGGCTCAGAAGACAGTATCACACATGATAGGATTAGATACAGGGGCTCAGGAGACAGTATCACACATGACAGGATTAGATACAGGGGCTCAGGAGACAGTATCACACATGATAGGATTAGATACAGGGGCTCAGGAGACAGTATCACACATGATAGGATTAGATACAGGGGCTCAGGAGACAGTATCACACATGACAGGATTAGATACAGGGGCTCAGGAGTCACTATCACACATGATAGGATTAGATACAGGGGCTCATGAGACAGTATCATACAGGACAGGATTAGATACAGGGGCTCAGGAGACAGTATCACACATGATAGGATTAGATACAGGGGCTCATGAGACAGTATCACACATGACAGGATTAGATACAGGGGCTCAGGAGACAGTATCACACATGACAGGATTAGATACAGGGGCTCAGGAGACAGTATCACACATGACAGGATTAGATACAAGAGCTCAGGAGACAGTATCACACATGACAGGATTATATACAGGGGCTCAGGAGACAGTATCACACATGACAGGATTAGATACAAGAGCTCAGGAGACAGTATCACACATGACAGGATTAGATACAGGGGCTGAGGAGACAGTATCACACATGACAGGATTAGATACAGGGGCTCAGGAGTCAGTATCACACATGATAGGATTAGATACAAGAGCTCAGGAGACAGTATCACACATGATAGGATTAGATACAGGGGCTCAGGAGACAGTATCACACATGACAGGATTAGATACAGGGGCTGAGGAGACAGTATCATAGAGGACAGGATTAGATACAAGAGCTCAGGAGACGGTATCACACATGACATGATTAGATACAAGAGCTCAGGAGACAGTATCACACATGACAGGATTAGATACAGGGGCTGAGGAGACAGTATCACACATGATAGGATTAGATACAGGGGCTCAGGAGTCAGTATCACACATGACAGGATTAGATACAGGGGCTGAGGAGACAGTATCACACATGATAGGATTAGATACAGGGGCTCAGGAGACAGTATCACACATGATAGGATTAGATACAGGGGCTCAGGAGACAGTATCACACATGACAGGATTAGATACAAGAGCTCAGGAGACAGTATCACACATGACAGGATTAGATACAAGAGCTCAGGAGACAGTATCACACATGACAGGATTAGATACAGGGGCTGAGGAGACAGTATCACACATGATAGGATTAGATACAGGGGCTCAGGAGACAGTATCACACATGATAGGATTAGATACAGGGGCTCAGGAGACAGTATCACACATGATAGGATTAGATACAGGGGCTCAGAAGACAGTATCACACATGACAGGATTAGATATAGAAAACCAGCAGACAGCATCACATGATACTCTTAGATACAAGGTGGAGTTAGATACATGGCCATGTGATATTCCTGTTGCCCCCTCCATCTCAAGACTCCGCACAATAAATGGGAAAAAAGCACAGGCCCCACAGCGCATGGCGGCACAATACAATGCAGTGATCACATCGCAATATATTACACTGACTGCAGTATAATAGAGTGCAGTGATTAATACAGTAAAATATATTACAGTACAGTATATGACAGTGCAGTATAGTATATAAGTGCAGTATATTACAGTGCAGCATATTACGGTGCAGTATCACAGTATAGCATATTATAGTACAGTGCAGTATAGTATATTACAGTATAGTATATTACAGCACAGTATATATTACAGTGCAGTATAGTATATTACAGTACAGTATATTATGGTGCAGTATATTACAGTGCAGTATAGTATATTATAGTGCAGTATAGTATATAACAGTACAGTATATTATATTACAGTACAGTGCAGTATATTACAGCGCAGTACAGTGGTGCCTTGGATTAGGAGTATAATCCGTAATCCAAATCCACTATTAAACCAAAGCAAATTTACTGTACAGTATAGCAGCATGTGGTATATAATGTATAGTAACTGTATAACCCTGATAACACAGCAGCAGCTGGATATGTGATATATAAGTTACTGTACAGTATAGCAATCAGCATGTGGTGTATAATGTATAGTAACTGTATAACCCTGATAACACTGCAGCAGCTGGATATGTGATATATAAGTTACTGTACAGTATAGCAATCAGCATGTGGTGTATAATGTATAGTAACTGTATAATCCTGATAACACAGCAGCTGGATATGTGATATATAAGTTACTGTACAGTATAGCAATCAGCATGTGATGTATAATGTATAGTAACTGTATAACCCTGATAACACAGCAGCAGCTGGATATGTGATATATATAAGTTAGTGTACAGTATAGCAGCATGTGGTGTATAATGTATAGTAACTGTATAACCCTGATAACACAGCAGCAGCTGGATATGTGATATATAAGTTACTGTACAGTATAGCAGCATGTGGTGTATAATGTATAGTAACTGTATAACCCTGATAACACAGCAGCTGGATATGTGATATATAAGTTACTGTACAGTATAGCAATCAGCATGTGGTATATAATGTATAGTAACTGTATAACCCTGATAACACAGCAGCTGGATATGTGATATATAAGTTACTGTACAGTATAGCAGCATGTGGTGTATAATGTATAGTAACTGTATAACCCTGATAACACAGCAGCTAGATATGTGATATATAAGTTACTGTACAGTATAGCAATCAGCATGTGGAGTATAATGTATAGTAACTGTATAACCCTGATAACACAGCAGCTGGATATGTGATTTATAAGTTACTGTACAGTATAGCAATCAGCATGTGGAGTATAATGTATAGTAACTGTATAACCCTGATAACACAGCAGCAGCTGGATATGTGATATATAAGTTACTGTACAGTATAGCAATCAGCATGTGGTGTATAATGTATAGTAACTGTTTAACCCTGATAACACAGCAGCTGGATATGCGATATATAAGTTACTGTACAGTATAGCAATCAGCATGTGGTGTATAATGTAATGTAACTGTACAACCCCGATAACACAGCAGCTGGATATTTGATATATAAGTTACTGTACAGTATAGCAATCAGCATGTGGTATATAATGTATAGTAACTGTATAACCCTGATAACACAGCAGCTGGATATTTGATATATAAGTTACTGTACAGTATAGCAGCATGTGGTATATAATGTATAGTAACTGTATAACCCTGATAACACAGCAGCTGGATATGTGATATGTTACTGTACAGTATAGCAATCGGCATGTGATGTATAATGTATAGTAACTGTATAACCCTGATAACACAGCAGCTGGATATGTGATATATGAGTTACTGTACAGTATAGCAGCATGTGGTGTATAATTTATAGTAACTGTATAACCCTGGTAACACAGCAGCTGGATATGTGATATATAAGTTACTGTACAGTATAGCAGCATGTGGTATATAATGTATAGTAACTGTATCACCCTGATAACACAGCAGCTGGATATGTGATATATAAGTTACTGTACAGTATTGCAATCTGCACGTGGTGTATAATGTATAGTAACTGTATAACCCTGATAACACAGCAGCTGGATATGTGATATATAAGTTACTGTACAGTATAGCAGCATGTGGTGTATAATGTATAGTAACTGTATAACCCTGATAACACAGCAGCTGGATATGTGATATATAAGTTACTGTACAGTATAGCAATCAGCATGTGGTGTATAATGTATAGTAACTGTATAACCCTGATAACACAGCAGCTGGATATGTTATATAAGTTACTGTACAGTATAGCAGCATGTGGTATATAATGTATAATAACTGTATAACCCTGATAACATAGCAGCTGGATATGTGATATATAAGTTACTGTACAGTATAGCAATCAGCATGTGGAGTATAATGTATAGTAACTGTATAACCCTGATAACACAGCAGCTGGATATGTGATATATAAGTTACTGTACAGTATAGCAATCAGCATGTGGTATATAATGTATAGTAACTGTATAACCCTGATAACACAGCAGCAGCTGGATATGTGATATATAAGTTACTGTACAGTATAGCAGCATGTGGTATATAATGTATAGTAACTGTATAACCTTTATAACACTGTAGCAGCTGGATATGTGATATATAAGTTACTGTACAGTATAGTAATCAGCATGTGGTGTATAATGTATAGTAACTGTATAACCCTGATAACACAGCAGCTGGATATGTGATATATAAGTTATTGTACAGTATAGCAATCAGCATGTGGTGTATAATGTATAGTAACTGTATAACCCTGATAACACAGCAGCTGGATATGTGATATATAAGTTACTGTACAGTATAGCAGCATGTGGTATATAATGTATAGTAACTGTATAACCCTGATAACACAGCAGCTGGATATTTGATATATAAGTTACTGTACAGTATAGCAGCATGTGGTGTTTAATGTATAGTAACTGTATAACCCTGATAACACAGCAGCTGGATATGTGATATATAAGTTACTGTACAGTATAGCAATCAGCATGTGGTGTATAATGTATAGTAACTGTATAACCCTGATAACACAGCAGCTGGATATGTGATATATAAGTTACTGTACAGTATAGCAGCATGTGGTATATAATGTATAGTAACTGTATAACCCTGATAACACAGCAGCTGGATATGTGATATATAAGTTACTGTACAGTATAGCAGCATGTGGTATATAATGTATAGTAACTGTATCACCCTGATAACACTGCAGCAGCTGGATATGTGATATATAAGTTACTGTACAGTATAGCAATCAGAATGTGGTGTATAGTGTATAGTAACTGTATTACCCTGATAACACAGCAGCAGCTGGATATGTGATATATAAGTTACTGTACAGTATTGCAATCTGCACGTGGTGTATAATGTATAGTAACTGTATAACCCTGATAACACAGCAGCTGGATATGTGATATTATAAGTTACTGTACAGTATAGCAATCAGCATGTGGTGTATAATGTATAGTAACTGTATAACCCTGATAACACAGCAGCTGGATATGTTATATAAGTTACTGTACAGTATAGCAGCATGTGGTATATAATGTATAATAACTGTATAACCCTGATAACACAGCAGCTGGATATGTGATATATAAGTTACTGTACAGTATAGCAATCAGCATGTGGAGTATAATGTATAGTAACTGTATAACCCTGATAACACAGCAGCTGGATATGTGATATATAAGTTACTGTACAGTATAGCAATCAGCATGTCGTATATAATGTATAGTAACTGTATAACCCTGATAACACAGCAGCAGCTGGATATGTGATATATAAGTTACTGTACAGTATAGCAGCATGTGGTATATAATGTATAGTAACTGTATAACCCTGATTACACAGCAGCAGCTGGATATGTGAAATATAAGTTACTGTACAGTATAGCAATCAGCATGTGGTGTATAATGTATAGTAACTGTATAACCCTGATAACACAGCAGCAGCTGGATATGTGATATATAAGTTACTGTACAGTATAGCAGCATGTGGTATATATTGTATAGTAACTGTATAACCTTGATAACACTGTAGCAGCTGGATATGTGATATATAAGTTACTGTACAGTATAGTAATCAGCATGTGGTGTATAATGTATAGTAACTGTATAACCCTGATAACACAGCAGCTGGATATGTGATATATAAGTTATTGTACAGTATAGCAATCAGCATGTGGTGTATAATGTATAGTAACTGTATAACCCTGATAACACAGCAGCTGGATATGTGATATATAAGTTACTGTACAGTATAGCAGCATGTGGTATATAATGTATAGTAACTGTATAACCCTGATAACACAGCAGCTGGATATGTGATATATAAGTTACTGTACAGTATAGCAGCATGTGGTGTTTAATGTATAGTAACTGTATAACCCTGATAACACAGCAGCTGGATATGTGATATATAAGTTACTGTACAGTATAGCAATCAGCATGTGGTGTATAATGTATAGTAACTGTATAACCCTGATAACACAGCAGCTGGATATGTGATATATAAGTTACTGTACAGTATAGCAGCATGTGGTATATAATGTATAGTAACTGTATCACCCTGATAACACTGCAGCAGCTGGATATGTGATATATAAGTTACTGTACAGTATAGCAATCAGAATGTGGTGTATAGTTTATAGTAACTGTATTACCCTGATAACACAGCAGCAGCTGGATATGTGATATATAAGTTACTGTACAGTATTGCAATCTGCACGTGGTGTATAATGTATAGTAACTGTATAACCCTGATAACACAGCAGCTGGATATGTGATATATAAGTTACTGTACAGTATAGCAGCATGTGGTGTATAATGTATAGTAACTGTATAACCCTGATAACACAGCAGCTGGATATGTGATATATAAGTTACTGTACAGTATAGCAATCAGCATGTGGTGTATAATGTATAGTAACTGTATAACCCTGATAACACAGCAGCTGGATATGTTATATAAGTTACTGTACAGTATAGCAGCATGTGGTATATAATGTATAATAACTGTATAACCCTGATAACACAGCAGCTGGATATGTGATATATAAGTTACTGTACAGTATAGCAATCAGCATGTGGAGTATAATGTATAGTAACTGTATAACCCTGATAACACAGCAGCTGGATATGTGATATATAAGTTACTGTACAGTATAGCAATCAGCATGTGGTATATAATGTATAGTAACTGTATAACCCTGATAATACAGCAGCAGCTGGATATGTGATATATAAGTTACTGTACAGTATAGCAGCATGTGGTATATAATGTATAGTAACTGTATAACCCTGATTACACAGCAGCAGCTGGATATGTGAAATATGTTACTGTACAGTATAGCAATCAGCATGTGGTGTATAATGTATAGTAACTGTATAACCCTGATAACACAGCAGCTGGATATGTGATATATAAGTTACTGTACAGTATAGCAGCATGTGGTATATATTGTATAGTAACTGTATAACCTTGATAACACTGTAGCAGCTGGATATGTGATATATAAGTTACTGTACAGTATAGTAATCAGCATGTGGTGTATAATGTATAGTAACTGTATAACCCTGATAACACAGCAGCTGGATATGTGATATATAAGTTACTGTACAGTATAGCAGCATGTGGTGTATAATGTATAGTAACTGTATAACCCTGATAACACAGCAGCTGGATATGTGATATATAAGTTACTGTACAGTATAGCAGCATGTGGTGTATAATGTATAGTAACTGTATAACCCTGATAACACAGCAGCTGGATATGTGATATATAAGTTACTGTACAGTATAGCAGCATGTGGTATATAATGTATAGTAACTGTATAACCCTGATAACACAGCAGCTGGATATGTGATATATAAGTTACTGTACAGTATAGCAGCATGTGGTGTACAATGTATAGTAACTGTATAACCCTGATAACACTGCAGCTGGATATGTGATATATAAGTTACTGTACAGTATAGCAGCATGTGGTGTTTAATGTATAGTAACTGTATAACCCTGATAACACAGCAGCTGGATATGTGATATATAAGTTACTGTACAGTATAGCAATCAGCATGTGGTGTATAATGTATAGTAACTGTATAACCCTGATAACACAGCAGCTGGATATGTGATATATAAGTTACTGTACAGTATAGCAATCAGCATGTGGTGTATAATGTATAGTAACTGTATAACCCTGATAACACAGCAGCTGGATATGTGATATATAAGTTACTGTACAGTATAGCAGCATGTGGTGTATAATGTATAGTAACTGTATAACCCTGATAACACAGCAGCTGGATATGTGATATATAAGTTACTGTACAGTATAGCAGCATGTGGTATATAATGTATAGTAACTGTATAACCCTGATAACACAGCAGCTGGATATGTGATATATAAGTTACTGTACAGTATAGCAGCATGTGGTGTACAATGTATAGTAACTGTATAACCCTGATAACACTGCAGCTGGATATGTGATATATAAGTTACTGTACAGTATAGCAGCATGTGGTGTTTAATGTATAGTAACTGTATAACCCTGATAACACAGCAGCTGGATATGTGATATATAAGTTACTGTACAGTATAGCAATCAGCATGTGGTGTATAATGTATAGTAACTGTATAACCCTGATAACACAGCAGCTGGATATGTGATATATAAGTTACTGTACAGTATAGCAGCATGTGGTATATAATGTATAGTAACTGTATAACCCTGATAACACAGCAGCTGGATATGTGATATATAAGTTACTGTACAGTATAGAAGCATGTGGTATATAATGTATAGTAACTTTATAACCCTGATAACACAGCAGCTTGATATGTGATATATAAGTTACTGTACAGTATAGTATCAGCATGTGGTATATAATGTATAGTAACTGTATAACCCTGATAACACAGCAGCTGGATATGTGATATATAAGTTACTGTACAGTATAGCAGCATGTGGTATATAATGTATAGTAACTGTATAACCCTGATAACACAGCAGCAGGTTGTAGATACAGGATGGAGCTGTAGATCCCCATAATGCAGTAGTGTAGTACAACAGGCTAGAATAGAGAAGCAGGGCTGCTGTCAGAGGTCTGTGTGGTTACATGACAGCAATAGGAAAGGGGTGCGTTCAGCATGGACCAATCAGAAAGGGAGAATCACAGTGCTGTGCAGGAGGACAGTGATAGAAACATTTCTATACAGCAGTGTGAATAGGTGAGTGTGAATGCAGGCACATTATAGCAGCAGTGTGTATAGCTAAGTGTAAGTTCAGGTACAAAATAGCAGCAGTTTGTATAGCTGAGTGTGAGTATTATAGCAGTGTGTTTAGCTGAGTGTGAATGCAGGCACATCATAGCAGCAGTGCGTATAGCTGAGTGTTAATGCAGGCGCATAATAGCAGCAGTGTGTATAGCTGAGTGTGAGTGCAGGGCACATTATAGCAGCAGTGTGAATGGCTGAGTGTGAGTGCAGGCATAGAATAGCAGTGTGTATAGCTGAGTGTGAATGCAGGCACATCATAGCAGCAGTGTGTATAGCTGAGTGTTAGTGCAGGCACATCATAGCAGCAGTGTGTATAGCTGAGTGTAAGTGCAGGCACATTATAGCAGGCATGGAGAAGATGGGAAACACAAGGGCTGATATATTTTCTATGATTTGGAAGGTGAGGGAGACTTCCTGGGTCAGAGTGCAGGGCTGTAGACCCCGCTATGCAGACCATGCCCCTCCCCCGCTCCACCAAAGCAATGCTCTTACACCAAGTCACTATTTTGAAAAACTGTGAGCTCTTAAACCAAAACGCTCTCAATTCAAGTTACTTTTAAACCAAGGTACCACTGTATATTATATTGCAGTGCAGCATATTATGGTGTAGTATATCACAGTATATTATAGTATATTACAGTATAGCATATTACGGTGCAGTATATTACAGTATAGCATAATGCACTGTAATATACTATACTGCACCGTAATATGCTATACTGCACTGTAGTATAGTATATTACGGTATAGTATTTTACAGTATAGTATATTACAGTGCAGTATATTATAGTATAGTATATTATATTACAGTACAGTATATTACAGTGCAGTATAGTATAGTACAGTATATTACAGTATAGTATATTACACTATATATTACAGTGCAGCATAGTATATTACAGTATAGTATATTACAGTATATTATATCACAGTATAGTATATTACAGTATAGTATATCACAGTATATTATATCACAGTATAGTATATTACAGTCCATTATATCACAGTATAGTATATTACAGTATATTATATCACAGTATAGTATATTACAGTATAGTGTATTACAGTATATTATATCACAGTATAGTATATTACAGTCCATTATATCACAGTACAGTATATTACAGTATAGTATATTATAGTGCATTATATCACAGTGCAGTATATTACAATATATTATATCACAGTATAGTATATTACAGTATAGTATATCACAGTGCAGTATATTACAGTATATTATATCACAGTATAGTATATTACAGTGCAGTATAGTAAAGTACAGTACAGTATATTACACTATATATCACTGTGCAGTATAGTATATTACAGTATATTATATCACAGTATAGTATATTACAGTATAGTATATCACAGTATATTATATCACAGTATAGTATATTACAGTCCATTATATCACAGTATAGTATATTACAGTATATTATATCACAGTATAGTATATTACAGTATAGTGTATTACAGTATATTATATCACAGTATAGTATATTACAGTCCATTATATCACAGTACAGTATATTACAGTATAGTATATTATAGTGCATTATATCACAGTGCAGTATATTACAATATATTATATCACAGTATAGTATATTACAGTATAGTATATCACAGTGCAGTATATTACAGTATATTATATCACAGTATAGTATATTACAGTGCAGTATAGTAAAGTACAGTACAGTATATTACACTATATATCACTGTGCAGTATAGTATATTACAGTATATTATATCACAGTATAGTATATTACAGTGCAGTATAGTAAAGTACAGTACAGTATATTACACTATATATCACTGTGCAGTATAGTATATTACAGTATATTATATCACAGTATAGTATATTACAGTGCAGTATAGTAAAGTACAGTACAGTATATTACACTATATATCACAGTGCAGTATAGTATATTACAGTATAGTATATTACAGTGCAGTATAGTATAGTACAGTATATTACAGTGCATTATATCACAGTGCAGTATAGTATATTACAGTATAGTATATTACAGTGCAGTATAGAATAGTACAGTATATTACAATATAGTATATCACAGTGCAGTATATTACAGTATATTATATCACAGTATAGTATATTACAGTGCAGTATATTACAGTATATTATATCACAGTATAGTATGTTACAGTATAGTATAGTACAGTATATTACAGTATAGTATATCACAGTGCAGTATATTACAGTATATTATATTACAGTGCAGTATATTATATTACAGTATATTACAGTATAGTATATTACAGTATATTATATCACAGTATATTATATTACAGTACAGTATATTACAGTATATTATATCACAGTATAGTATATTACAGTCCATTATATCACAGTATAGTATATGACAGTATAGTATATTACAGTGCAGTATATTATATCACAGTATAGTATATTACAGTGCATTATATCACAGTATAGTATATTACAGTATATTATATCACAGTATAGTATATTACAGTGCATTATATCACAGTATAGTATATTACAGTGCGGTATATTATATTACAGTACATTACAGTATAGTATATTACAGTATATTATACAGTGGCGGTCTTTGGCACCAAGCACACCAAGCGATCGCTTGGGGCCCCCAACATCCAAGGGGGCCCCCATGCCCCGCTCTTGTGCTCAAGACCGCTGGACAGGGCCGCTGCCCCGCTCGCTGCTGCCATCTGAACTGTAACTATGAGCACTCGTAATGAGCGCTCATAGTTACATGCAGCAGCACTGACAGGGCGGGAGACATTGGCTCCCTTCCTGTCAGTCACTCTTGTGGCCGCAGGAAGTGTTTTCCCTGCGGTCACAAGTGGCAGCTTTGTCCTTGTGGTGCCGGCGCTCCAGTGACATCACTGGAGCATCGGCACCAGGACAAGGGGAGTGCGGCCTCTTGTGATCGCAGGGAAAACCCTTCCTGCGGCCACAAGAGTGAAAGAAGAGGAGACGCCCGGACCCAGGTGAGTATAAGTGTTTGTTTTATTGTGTTATATACTATATGGGAGGGGGAGCACACAGGGGCCTGTTTAACTGGGGGAGCGCACAGCGGGAGTCTATATAAATGGGGGGAGCACACAGGGGGCTATATAACAGGGGGAACACACAGGGGGGCTATAGACTACTGGGGCTTTACAGAGGGGTCTATATACTACTGGGGGCAGCACACAGGGGGCCTATATACTGCTTGGGGCAGCAGAATGGGGTCTATATACAACTTGGAAAGCACACAGGAGGTCTATATCCAAGTGGGGGAGCACACAGGGGGCTATATACTACTGGGGGAGCACACAGGGGTCTATATACTACTGGTGGGGCACACAGGGGGTCTATTTACTACTGGGGGAACATACAGGGGGTCTATATACTACTTGTGAGGCACACAGGTGATCTATATATAACTGGGGGAGCACACAGGGGTCTGTATACTACTGGGACAGCACACAAGGGGTCTATATAATACTGGTGGGGCACACAGGGGGTCTATATACTACTGGGGGAACCACACAGGGGGTTTATATACTACTGGAGGAGCACACAGGGGTCTATATCCAAGTGGGGGAGCACACAGGAGGTCTATATCCAAGTGGGGGAGCACACACGGTGGCTAAATACCCCTGAGGGAGCACACAGGGGGCCTATATACTAGTGGGGGAGCACACAGGGGGTATATACAACTGGGGGCAGCACACATGGGGTCTATATACAACTGGGGCAGCATACAGGAGGTCTATATACTTCTATGGGAGCACACGGGGGGCTATATATTACTGGGGGAAAACACACAGGGGTCTATATACTACTGGGGGAAACAAACAAGGGGTATATACTACTGGGGGCAGGACACAAGGGGTATATACTATTGGGGAAGCACACAAGGAGTATATATTACTGGCGGTAGCGCACAAGGGGTATAAACTACTGGGGGCAACACACAGCGGTCTATTGTTTTGGAACGCTGGTCGAGGGGGGGGCCCCAGACATAACTTCGCTTGGGGCCCCAGAAATGCCAAGACCGCCCCTGATATTATATCACAGTGCAGTATATTACAGTATATTATATCACAGTGCAGTATATTACAGTATAGTATATTACAGTATATTATATCACAGTATAGTATATTACAGTCCATTATATCACTGTATAGTATATTACAGTGCGGTATATTATATTACAGTACATTACAGTATAGTATATTACAGTATATTATATCACAGTGCAGTATATTACAGTATATTATATCACAGTATGGTATATTACAGTGCAGTATATTACAGTATATTATATCACAGTATGGTATATTACAGTGCAGTATATTACAGTATATTATATCACAGTGCAGTATATTACAGTATAGTATATTACAGTATAGTATATCACAGTATAGTATATCACAGTATAGTATATTACAGTACAGTATATTACAGTATATTATATCACAGTACAGTATATTACAGTATATTATATCACAGTATGGTATATTACAGTGCAGTATATTACAGTATATTATATCACAGTGCAGTATATTACAGTATAGTATATTACAGTATATTATATCACAGTATAGTATATTACAGTCCATTATATCACAGTATAGTATATCACAGTACAGTATATTACAGTATAGTATATTAGATCACAGTGCAGTATATTACAGTATATTATATCACAGTATGGTATATTACAGTATATTATATCACAGTATAGTATATCACAGTATGGTATATTACAGTGCAGTATAGTACAGTGCAGTATATTACAGTATATTATATCACAGTATAGTATATTACAGTGCAGTATATTACAGTATAGTATATTACAGTATATTATATCACAGTGCAGTATATTACAGTATAGTATATTACAGTATATTATATCACAGTGCAGTATATTACAGTATAGTATATTACAGTATATTATATCACAGTATAGTATATTACAGTCCATTATATCACAGTATAGTATATCACAGTACAGTATATTACAGTATAGTATATTATATCACAGTGCAGTATATTACAGTATATTATATCACAGTACAGTATATTACAGTATATTATATTACAGTATAGTATATTACAGTGCAGTATATCACAGTATAGTATATCACAGTACAGTATATTACAGTATATTATATCACAGTATGGTATATTACAGTGCAGTATATTACAGTATATTATATCACAGTGCAGTATATTACAGTATAGTAAATTACAGTATATTATATCACAGTACAGTACATTACAGTATAGTAAATTACAGTATATTATATCACAGTACAGTACATTACAGTATAGTATATTACAGTATATTATATCACAGTGCAGTATATTACAGTATATTATATCACAGTACAGTATATTACAGTATATTATATTACAGTATAGTATATCACAGTGCAGTATATCACAGTATAGTATATTACAGTATATTATATCACAGTACAGTATATTACAGTATAGTATAATACAGTATATTATATCACAGTGCAGTATATTACAGTATATTATATCACAGTATAGTATATTACAGTGCAGTATATTACAGTATAGTATATTACAGTATATTATATCACAGTGCAGTATATCACAGTATAGTATATTACAGTCCATTATATCACAGTATAGTATATCACAGTGCAGTATATTACAGTATATTATATCTCAGTATAGTATATTACAGTCCATTATATCACAGTATAGTATATCACAGTACAGTATATTACAGTATAGTATATTATATCACAGTGCAGTATATTACAGTATATTATATCACAGTACAGTATATTACAGTATATTATATCACAGTATAGTATATTACAGTGCAGTATATTACAGTATATTATATCACAGTACAGTATATTACAGTATATTATATTACAGTATAGTATATTACAGTGCAGTATATCACAGTACAGTATATTACAGTATATTATATCACAGTATGGTATATTACAGTGCAGTATATTACAGTATATTATATCACAGTGCAGTATATTACAGTATAGTAAATTACAGTATATTATATCACAGTACAGTATATTACAGTATAGTATATTACAGTATATTATATTACAGTGCAGTATATTACAGTATATTATATCACAGTGCAGTTTATTACAGTATATTATATCACAGTATAGTATATTACAGTGCAGTATATTACAGTATAGTATATTACAGTATATTATATCACAGTGCAGTATATCACAGTATAGTATATTACAGTCCATTATATCACAGTATAGTATATCACAGTACAGTATATTACAGTATAGTATATTATATCACAGTGCAGTATATTACAGTATATTATATCACAGTATAGTATATTACAGTGCAGTATATCACAGTATAGTATATCACAGTGCAGTATATTACAGTATATTATATCACAGTACAGTATATTACAGTATATTATATTACAGTATATTATATCACAGTACAGTATATTACAGTATATTATATCACAGTATGGTATATTACAGTGCAGTATATTACAGTATATTATATCACAGTGCAGTATATTACAGTATAGTAAATTACAGTATATTATATCACAGTACAGTACATTACAGTATAGTATATTACAGTATATTATATCACAGTGCAGTATATTACAGTATAGTATATTATAGTGCAGTATGTCACAGTATAGTATATTACAGTACAGTATATTACAGTATATTATATCACAGTGCAGTATATTACAGTATATGATATCACAGTACAGTATATTACAGTATAGTATATCACAGTGCAGTATATTACAGTATAGTATATTATAGTGCAGTATATCACAGTATAGTATATTACAGTACAGTATATTACAGTATATTATATCACAGTGCAGTATATTACAGTATATGATATCACAGTACAGTATATTACAGTGCAGTATATTACAGTATAGTATATTACAGTATAGTATATTACAGTATATTATATCACAGTGCAGTATATTACAGTATATTATATCACAGTGCAGTATATCACAGTACAGTATATTACAGTATAGTATATCACAGTGCAGTATATTACAGTATAGTATATTATAGTGCAGTATATCACAGTATAGTATATTACAGTACAGTATATTACAGTATATTATATCACAGTGCAGTATATTACAGTATAGTATATCACAGTATATTACAGTATATTATATTACAGTACAGTATATCACAGTGCAGTATATCACAGTATAGTATATTACAGTATATTATATCACAGTACAGTATATTACAGTATATTATATCACAGTACAGTATATCACAGTACAGTATATTACAGTATAGTATATTATAGTGCAGTATATTACAGTATATGATATCACAGTGCAGTATATTACAGTATATTATATCACAGTACAGTATATCACAGTACAGTATATTACAGTATAGTATATTATAGTGCAGTATATTACAGTATATTATATCACAGTGCAGTATATTACAGTATAGTATATCACAGTACAGTATATTACAGTATAGTATATTACAGTATAGTATATCACAGTACAGTATATTACAGTATAGTATATTACAGTGCAGTATATTACAGTATATTATATCACAGTGCAGTATATTACAGTATAGTATATTACAGTGCAGTATATTACAGTATATTATATCACAGTGCAGTATATTACAGTATAGTATATCACAGTATATTACAGTATATTATATTACAGTACAGTATATCACAGTGCAGTATATCACAGTATAGTATATTACAGTATATTATATCACAGTACAGTATATTACAGTATATTATATCACAGTACAGTATATCACAGTACAGTATATTACAGTATAGTATATTATAGTGCAGTATATTACAGTATATGATATCACAGTGCAGTATATTACAGTATATTATATCACAGTACAGTATATCACAGTACAGTATATTACAGTATAGTATATTATAGTGCAGTATATTACAGTATATTATATCACAGTGCAGTATATTACAGTATAGTATATCACAGTACAGTATATTACAGTATAGTATATTACAGTATAGTATATCACAGTACAGTATATTACAGTATAGTATATTACAGTGCAGTATATTACAGTATATTATATCACAGTGCAGTATATTACAGTATATTATATTATAGTATATTATATCACAGTACAGTATATTACAGTATAGTATATTATAGTATATTATATCACAGTACAGTATATTACAGTATATTATATCACAGTATGGTATATTACAGTGCAGTATATTACAGTATAGTATATCACAGTACAGTATATTACAGTATAGTATATTACAGTATAGTATATCACAGTACAGTATATTACAGTATAGTATATTACAGTGCAGTATATTACAGTATATTATATCACAGTGCAGTATATTACAGTATATTATATTATAGTATATTATATCACAGTACAGTATATTACAGTATAGTATATTACAGTGCAGCTCCGATGATGATAAAACGTGAAATTATTCCATATTACGATGTGCAGGAAACTTGCCAAGTTATACAGGAGGTTTGGGAGTCTCCTGACCATAGAATGGGAAGCTGCCCAAAGTAACGGGAGAGGCGGCGGGCAACGATCACACACCGGAGAACCGGATCCACCGGGAAAACGCTCAGCGTGACGACACCTGTAAACAGGAAAACACCTGAGCGCGTGACGTCACACAGTACCATGGCCCCGCCCGCTCTCGTGACTGGCTGCTGCTCACCCAGGCCCCGCCCAGCTCTTTCGGGATTGGTTGAAGCTGCTCCAGTCTTGTGAGGCTTCTGGCTGAGCGGCGATCGCTGTCAGTGCGGACATCAGGAGGAGAGAGGTGTCCCGGGAGCCTCGGGCGAGTCCTGTCCGGGAGCAGAGAGGTGTCCCGGGAGCCTCGGGAGAGTCCTGTCCGGGAGCAGAGAGGTGTCCCGGGAGCCTCGGGAGAGTCCTGTCCGGGAGCAGAGAGGTGTCCCGGGAGCCTCGGGCGAGTCCTGTCCGGGAGCAGAGAGGTGTCCCGGGAGCCTCGGGCGAGTCCTGTCCGGGAGCAGAGAGGTGTCCCGGGAGCGTCCTGTCCTGCAGCAGAGAGGTGTCCCGGGAGCCTCGGGAGAGTCCTGTCCGGGAGCAGAGAGGTGTCCCGGGAGCCTCGGGAGAGTCCTGTCCGGGAGCAGAGAGGTGTCCCGGGAGCGTCCTGTCCTGCAGCAGAGAGGTGTCCCGGGAGCGTCCTGTCCTGCAGCAGAGAGGTGTCCCGGGAGCCTCGGGAGAGTCCGGGAGGAGAGAGGTGAGACTGACGAGGTCGGTGTATATTGTATACCGGGGGCCACACACCTAAGCTTCATATATACCAGAGCCGCATATCCCATGTACTCAGCCCCACCCCCTGCTGTGCTCACTGGGGCCACAGCTAGGGGGGATGTGTAGGTATAGGGGGGGGGATGTGTAGGTATATGGGGGGGGGGTGTAGGTATATGGGGGGGGGAGGTGTAGGTATATGGGGGGGGGGTGTAGGTATATGGGGGGGATGTGTAGGTATAGGGGGGATGTGTAGGTATATGGGGGGGGGGGTGTAGGTATATGGGGGGGGGGTGTAGGTATATGGGGGGGATGTGTAGGTATATGGGGGGGATGTGTAGGTATATGGGGGGGGGGTGTAGGTATATGGGGGGGGGTGTAGGTATATGGGGGGGATGTGTAGGTATATGGGGGGGGGGGGGTGTAGGTATATGGGGGGGATGTGTAGGTATAGGATGGGGGGGATGTGTAGGTATATGGGGGGGGGGTGTAGGTATATGGGGGGGATGTGTAGGTATATGGGGGGGGGGTGTAGGTATATGGGGGGGGGTGTAGGTATATGGGGGGGGGGGTGTAGGTATATGGGGGGGGGGGTGTAGGTATATGGGGGGGGGGTGTAGGTATAGGGGGGATGTGTAGGTATAGGGGGGGGGGGATGTGTAGGTATAGGGGGGGGATGTGTAGGTATAGGATGGGGGGGATGTGTATGTGTAGGTATATGGGGGGATGTGTAGGTATAGGGGGGGGATGTGCAGGTATAGGGGGGGATGTGTAGGTATAGGGGGGGATGTGTAGGTATATGGGGGGGATGTGTAGGTATAGGATGGGGGGGATGTGTATGTGTAGGTATATGGGGGGGATGTGTAGGTATAGGGGGGGGATGTGCAGGTATAGGGGGGGGGATGTGCAGGTATAGGGGGGGGATGTGCAGGTATAGGGGGGGGGATGTGCAGGTATAGGGGGGGGGGATGTGCAGGTATAGGGGGGGGGATGTGTAGGTATATGGGGGGGGGATGTGTAGGTATATGGGGGGGATGTGTAGGTATATGGGGGGGATGTGTAGGTATATGGGGGGGGGGTGTAGGTATATGGGGGGGGGGTGTAGGTATAGGGGGGGATGTGTAGGTATAGGGGGGGATGTGTAGGTATAGGGGGGGATGTGTAGGTATAGGGGGGATGTGCAGGTATAGGGGGGGGGATGTGTAGGTATTGGGGGGGATGTGTAGGTATAGGGGGGATGTGTAGGTATAGGGGGGGATGTGCAGGTATAGGGGGGGGGATGTGTAGGTATGGGGGGGATGTGTAGGTATATAAGGGATGTGTAGGTATAGGGGGGGATGTGTAGGTATAGGAGGGATGTGTAGGTATTGGGGGGGATGTGTAGGTATAGGGGGGGGATGTGTAGGTATAGGGGGGGGATGTGTAGGTATGGGGGGGATGTGTAG
This sequence comes from Dendropsophus ebraccatus, assembly GCF_027789765.1. Classification (NCBI taxonomy): domain Eukaryota; kingdom Metazoa; phylum Chordata; class Amphibia; order Anura; family Hylidae; genus Dendropsophus; species Dendropsophus ebraccatus. Next base: position 97,144,565 of record NC_091464.1, read on the forward strand.
GTATAGGGGGGATGTGTAGGTATTGGGGGGGATGTGTAGGTATAGGGGGGGGATGTGTAGGTATAGGGGGGGGGGATGTGTAGGTATGGGGGGATGTGTAGGTATATAAGGGATGTGTAGGTATAGGGGGGATGTGTAGGTATAGGGGGGATGTGTAGGTATTGGGGGGGATGTGTAGGTATAGGGGGGGGATGTGTAGGTATAGGGGGGGGGGATGTGTAGGTATGGGGGGGATGTGTAGGTATATAAGGGATGTGTAGGTATAGGGGGGGATGTGTAGGTATAGGGGGGATGTGTAGGTATAGGGGGGATGTGTAGGTATAGGGGGGGGGATGTGTAGGTATAGGGGGGGATGTGTAGGTATAGGGGGGGATGTGTAGGTATAGGGGGGGATGTGTAGGTATAGGGGGGGATGTGTAGGTATAGGGGGGGATGTGTAGGTATAGGGGGATGTGTAGGTATGGGGGGGATGTGTAGGTATAGGGGGGATGTGTAGGTATAGGGGGGGATGTGTAGGTATTGGGGGGGATGTGTAGGTATAGGGGGATGTGTAGGTATAGGGGGGGATGTGTAGGTATAGGGGGGGATGTGTAGGTATAGGGGGGATGTGTAGGTATTGGGGGGGATGTGTAGGTATAGGGGGGGATGTGTAGGTATAGGGGGGGATGTGTAGGTATTGGGGGGGATGTGTAGGTATAGGGGGGATGTGTAGGTATAGGGGGGGATGTGTAGGTATTGGGGGGGATGTGTAGGTATAGGGGGATGTGTAGGTATAGGGGGGATGTGTAGGTATTGGGGGGGATGTGTAGGTATAGGGGGGGATGTGTAGGTATTGGGGGGGATGTGTAGGTATAGGGGGGGTGTGTAGGTATAGGGGGGGATGTGTAGGTATTGGGGGGGATGTGTAGGTATAGGGGGATGTGTAGGTATAGGGGGATGTGTAGGTATAGGGGGGGATGTGTAGGTATAGGGGGGGGATGTGTAGGTATAGGGGGGGGATGTGTAGGTATAGGGGGGATGTGTAGGTGCAGTTATAGGGGGGATGTGTAGGTATGGGGGGGATGTGCAGGTATAGGGGGGGATGTGCAGGTATAGGGGGGGATGTGCAGGTATAGGGGGGGATGTGCAGGTATAGGGGGGGATGTGTAGGTATAGGGGGGGATGTGTAGGTGCAGGTATACTGCAGGAGCAGGAAACCTTGCTGGCTGAATGCCAAGCTGGGAGGGGGGGATTTATCATAGGGTTTAATATATACTGTGGTGTAAACTGCCCCCAGCAGCCAATCGCAGCTCAGCTCTCACAGCAGCCAATCGCAGCTCAGCTCTCACAGCAGCCAATCGCAGCTCAGCTCTCACAGCAGCCAATCGCAGCTCAGCTCTCACAGCAGCCAATCGCAGCTCAGCTCTCACAGCAGCCAATCGCAGCTCAGCTCTCACAGCAGCCAATCGCAGCTCAGCTCTCACAGCAGCCAATCGCAGCTCAGCTCTCACAGCAGCCAATCGCAGCTCAGCTCTCACAGCAGCCAATCGCAGCTCAGCTCTCACAGCAGCCAATCGCAGCTCAGCTCTCACAGCAGCCAATCGCAGCTCAGCTCCCACAGCAGCCAATCGCAGCTCAGCTCCCACAGCAGCCAATCGCAGCTCAGCTCCCACAGCAGCCAATCGCAGCTCAGCTCCCACAGCAGCCAATCGCAGCTCAGCTCCCACAGCAGCCAATCGCAGCTCAGCTCCCACAGCAGCCAATCGCAGCTCAGCTCCCACAGCAGCCAATCGCAGCTCAGCTCTCACAGCAGCCAATCGCAGCTCAGCTCTCACAGCAGCCAATCGCAGCTCAGCTCTCACAGCAGCCAATCGCAGCTCAGCTTTCAGCTCTTTTAAAATGATAGAGGAGCTGTGATTGGCTGCTGTGGGATCTGAGCTGTGATTGGTTGCTGGGTGCAGTTTACACCTCTGTATATATTACACCCTATGATAAAATTGGGCCCAAATTTTTTAAAATGTAATTCGGTGAGAGCCGTACAATCTGTTCATAAATAAATGTCTCCATTCTATGTACTACCCCACCTGACCCTCCACACGCAGACACCCCCCCCCCCCCCCCCCGCACACACACACTCCCCCACCTGACCCTACCCCCCCACACACACGCGTGCCCACTCCCCCACCTGACACTACCCCCTGCAAATGCGCGTCCACTCCCCCACCTGACCCTACCCCCCGCACACGCGTGCCCACTCCCCCACCTGACACTACCCCCTGCAAATGCGCGTCCACTCCCCCACCTGACCCTACCCCCCGCACACGCGTGCCCACTTCCCCACCTGACCCTACCCCCCCGCACACGCGTGCCCACTCCCCCACCTGACCCTACCCCCCCAAATGCGCGCCCACTCCCCCACCTGACCCTACCCCCCACACACGCGCTAGCACACTCCCCCATCTGACCCTAACCCCCGTACACACGCGCGCCCACTTCCCCACCTGACCCTACCCCCTGCATGCGCGCACACTCCCCCTCCTGACCCTTCCCCCCCCGCACGCGCGCACACTCCCCCTCCTGACCCTTCCCCCCGCACGCGCGCACACTCCCCCTCCTGACCCTTCCCCCCGCATGCGCGCACACTCCCCCTCCTGACCCTACCCCCCGCATGCGCGCACTCTCCTCCACCTAAACCTACCCCCGGCGCACGCACGCACGCACACTCACACACACGCACGCGCGCGCCCCCACCTGGCCAGAAACGGTCAGACTGGTTCTCCCTGAAGTTCAGGACATCGCTCCAACTCTAAATTTAACTACTATAATACTGCTCCTATATACAGAATTATACTACTATAATACTGTAGTAATATTCCTGTATATAGGAGCAGTATTATAGTAGTATAACTACTATAATACTGCTCCTATATACAGGGATATAACTACTATAATACAGCCCCCTATATACAGGAATATAACTACTATAATACTGCCCCTATATACAGGGATATAACTACTATAATACTGCTCCTATATACAGGGATATAACTACTATAATACAGCCCCCTATATACAGGAATATAACTACTATAATACTGCCCCTATATACAGGGATATAACTACTATAATACTGCTCCTATATACAGGAATATAACTACTATAATACTGCTCCTATATACAGGAATATAACTGCTATAATACTGCTCCTATATACAGGAATATAACTACTATAATACTGCTCCCTATATACAGGAATATACCTACTATAATACTGCTCCTATATACAGGAATATAACTACTATAATACTGCTATATACAGGAATATAACTACTATAATACTGCTCCTATATACAGGAATATAACTGCTATAATACTGCTCCTATATATAGGAATATAACTACTATAATACTGCTCCCTATATACAGGAATATAACTACTATAATACTGCTCCTATATACAGGAATATACTACTATAATACTGCTCCTATATACAAGAATATAACTACTATAATACTGCTCCTATATACGGGAATATAACTACTATAATACTGCTCCTATATACAGGGATATAACGGCTATAATACTGCTCCTATATATAGGAATATAACTACTATAATACTGCTCCCTATATACAGGAATATAACTACTATAATACTGCTCCTATATACAGGGATATAACTACTATAATACTGCTCCTATATACAGGAATATAACTACTATAATACTGCTCCTATATACAGGAATATAACTACTATAATACTGCTCCTATATACAGGGATATAACTACTATAATACTGCTCCTATATACAGGAATATAACTACTATAATACTGCTCCCTATATACAGGAATATACTACTATAATTCTGCTCCCTGTATATAATATATGCATGGTTTGTATATATAATATATAAACATCCCAGCTACCTCTTCCAGTAATGTATACATGTATCCTGCAGTGACCCCTTTCCCCTCCAGTACCTGACAGACCAGTTTTTTCTTTTTGACTCCTCCCTTTTCCCACATAGTAGTTTTCTGCTCCACTATGTTGTGTGACCCTTGACCTTATGTTAGTGTAGTGATCCGTACATACACGTGTATAGTTCTTCTTCTGTCTTGCAGATTTAAGGGGACACAATAGGATTATTAAAGGAAACCTTTCACTCCGGCTCCCGGGGCAGAGCCTGCTCGATCCCCCGGCAGAGCGCTGGACACTTACCCCTTTCTCCAAGTGCCATTTCAGATACCGGTCCCCACAGTCTGCGTTCCGATACGTAAATGACAAGAGATGAGTCCGACGTCCATAGAAAATCACTGCTGCAGTGGAGGGTATAGGCCCCTCAAGGAATGTTAGGTGACACCTGTTTCCTGTGAACCTCACATGGGTGGGCATTTTCTCAGCTCATTGGGGAGGTCCGGTTACTCCTCTTTCCTTCAGATTCAGCAAGGATGGACCCTCTCTCACCTACTTCGAGGAGGTCCAGTTACTCCTTTCCTGTGGACCTTACAGGGGCAGATCCTCGCTTATCATCTTGGGGGAGGACTAGTTACACCTCTTTTCCTCTGATCCCACAGGGTTGGAGCTTCTCTTAGCTGCTCTGGGGAGGTCCCATTACACCTCTTTCCTGTGGACCTCACGGGGGTGGATATTCTCTCATCTCCTCAGGGAAAGTCCGGAGTGGCAGAGCTTCTCTTAGCTCCCTATCCTATGGACTCTTTCATCTCCTCAGGGGAGGTCTGGTCACTCCTCTCTCCTGTGGACCTTCTCTCATCTCCTCAGGGGAGGTCTGGCCACTCCTCTCTCCTAGGGACCTTCTCTCATCTCCTCAGGGGAGGTCTGGCCACTCCTCTCTCCTGTGGACCTTCTCTCATCTCCTCAGGGGAGGTCTGGCCACTCCTCTCTCCTAGGGACCTTCTCTCATCTCCTCAGGGGAGGTCTGGTCAGTATGCTCTTCTGTGGACTTTCTCTCGTCTCCTCAGGGGAGGTCTGGTCACTCCTCTCTCCTAGGGACCTTCTCTCATCTCCTCAGGGGAGGGCCGGTCACTCCTCTCTCCTGTGGACCTTCTCCCATCTCTTCAGGGGAGGGCCAGTCACTCCTCTCTCCTGTGGACCTTCTCTCATCTCCTCAGGGGAGGTCTGGCCATTCCTCTCTCCTGTGGACCTTCTCTCATCTCCTCAGGGGAGGTCTGGCCACTCCTCTCTCCTAGGGACCTTCTCTCATCTCCTCAGGGGAGGTCTGGTCAGTATGCTCTTCTGTGGACTTTCTCTCGTCTCCTCAGGGGAGGTCTGGTCACTCCTCTCTCCTAGGGACCTTCTCTCATCTCCTCAGGGGAGGGCCGGTCACTCCTCTCTCCTGTGGACCTTCTCCCATCTCTTCAGGGGAGGGCCAGTCACTCCTCTCTCCTGTGGACCTTCTCTCATCTCCTCAGGGGAGGTCTGGCCACTCCTCTCTCCTGTGGACCTTCTCTCATCTCCTCAGGGGAGGTCTGGCCACTCCTCTCTCCTAGGGACCTTCTCTCATCTCCTCAGGGGAGGTCTGGTCAGTCTGCTCTTCTGTGGACTTTCTCTCATCTCCTCAGGGGAGGTCTGGCCACTCCTCTCTCCTAGGGACCTTCTCTCATCTCCTCAGGGGAGGTCTGGTCACTCCTCTCTCCTGTGGACCTTCTCTCATCTCCTCAGGGGAGGTCTGGTCACTCCTCTCTCCTAGGGACCTTCTCTCATCTCCTCAGGGGAGGGCCAGTCACTCCTCTCTCCTGTGGACCTTCTCTCATCTCCTCAGGGGAGGGCCGGTCACTCCTCTCTCCTGTGGACCTTCTCTCATCTCCTCAGGGGAGGTCTGGTCACTCCTCTCTCCTAGGGACCTTCTCTCATCTCCTCAGGGGAGGGCTGGTCACTCCCCTGTCCTGTGGACCTTCTCTCATCTCCTCAGGGGAGGTCTGGTCAGTCTGCTCTTCTGTGGACCTTCTCTCATCTCCTCAGGGGAGGTCTGGTCATTCTGCTCTTCTGTGGACTTTCTCTCATCTCCTCAGGAAAGGGCCGGTCACTCCTCTCTCCTGTGGACCTTCTCTCATTTCCTCAGGGGAGGTCTGGTCACTCCTCTCTCCTAGGGACCTTCTCTCATCTCCTCAGGGGAGGGCCGGTCACTCCTCTCTCCTGTGGACCTTCTCCCATCTCTTCAGGGGAGGGCCGGTCACTCCCCTGTCCTGTGGACCTTCTCTCATCTCCTCAGGGGAGGTCTGGTCAGTCTGTTCTTCTGTGGACCTTCTCTCATCTCCTCAGGGGAGGTCTGGTCACTCCTCTCTCCTGTGGACCTTCTCTCATCTCCTCAGGGGAGGTCTGGTCACTCCTCTCTCCTAGGGACCTTCTCTCATCTCCTCAGGGGAGGGCTGGTCACTCCCCTGTCCTGTGGACCTTCTCTCATCTCCTCAGGGGAGGTCTGGTCACTCCTCTCTCCTGTGGACCTTCTCTCATCTCCTCAGGGGAGGTCTGGTCAGTCTGCTCTTCTGTGGACTTTCATCTCCTCAGGGGAGCTCTGGTTACGCCATTTTCTTACGTACCTTCTCACTCGTGCTCTTACACTTCACCATTTTGTTGTAGTAACTCTGCGTTGTGACTTTCGGCTTGTGTTAGGATAATGCAGTATATTCGCCTTCAGTCCCATGGCAAACAACAAATGATGTATTGAGACGCCATAAGGACAGTGCCGTATTGCAAACCCAGCTTTGCTACGTTCCTAATGCCATTGTAGCCTTATGAGGTAATCTGTCAAGCCGATAAAATTGTGTATCTATGTAGACTTGCTGACCGGTGTTCTGGGAAAGCTGAGTGACAACCCCATATGGCGACTACATAGAGATTGTCCTTGTGTTATTACCCAGTGGCTCCCACTGCTCATCCCGGGGCCATACAGCCGCCACCCACTGTTACAGGGAGACCAGCAGGTTGTAAATTGAGATTACTCTTCTGTTTGTGAGGTTTAACCCTTTGTGGTGACTGCTAGAGAAAAAACAGTCATACAAAACCTATAAAATAAACAAAACGGACAAAACTTAAAGGGGTTGTCCAGCGAAAAAATGTTTTCTTTCAAATCAACTGGTATCAGAAAGTTAAATAGATTTGTAATTTACTTCTATTTAAAAATCTCAAGTCTTCCCATACTTATAAGCTACTATATATCCTGCAGGAAGTGTTGTTTGTTTACATTCAGAAACAGTGCTCTCTGCTGACATCTCTGGCGGAGTCGGGAACTGTCCTGAGCAGGAGAGGTTTTCTATGGGGACTTGCTGCTGCTCTGGACAGTTCCTGACTCCGCCAGAGATGTCAGTAGAGAGCAATGTTTCTAAATGTAAACAAACAACACTTCATGCAGGATATATAGTAGCTAATAAGTATGGAAAGACTTGAGATTTTTAAATAGAAGTAAATTACAAATCTATTTAACTTTCTGATACCAGTTGATTTGAAAGAAAACATTTTTTCGCTGGACAACCCCTTTAAAGATGTAATAAGATTGTGACTGTGCCGCCTCTGCTTCTTCCTGGTAGATCTGTGTGGTCGCCTCTCCCAACACTATAAGAAGTGGCTGCAGCCGAGGGTGAGGACTGTGTGACTGCACCATGTCCAAGGTCCAGGAAGCCATCGTACTGGAGGAAGAGGAGGAGGAGGAGGAGGAAGAGGAGGCTTCCACCAGCTGCGGAACTGGGGACGACGATGAGGACGGTGAACCCAAAATCTGCCGAGCCTGTGGGGACCGAGCCACCGGCTATCACTTCAATGCCATGACCTGCGAAGGCTGCAAGGGATTCTTCAGGTAGCTGTCCCTGGTGGGGGAGGGGCCTGAGTGTAACCGTGATCATAGCCCAATGGGGGGGGGCACTGGTGCAGGTTGGTGTATACTGGTCTCATCAGCCTAGGGTCGTAGGTCACCATCGTCCCTCACATGTGGTTGGTAAATCCCCAGAAAGTGTCTGTAAGAAAAGGAATGAGGGGGGAGTCGATGGAGCCGCCGCCACAAACACGGATAACCCTTATACTTTTATGTCGTTTTTAGTTGAAATCGTACCTTTTATCCCAGTAATTTTTTTACTTTGTTTGTGTAAGTTTTATTATTTTTCTTGTATTTCTCGATTTACAGTAGTTAGCCTCTTTTTTTTGCTAAGTTTTCTTATTAAGGTATCAAACATTATTGTCATTTGGATGACCTTGTGACTTCCGGGGTCTCAGTGCTGGGCTGATCATTGCTGATCGCCAGGTGAAGCGTGCAGCAGTGTGCTTCACTCCCTGACTCTGCGATCACTCCAACTGATTACACAAGACGCTTCATTGCTTAGGGTGCCTTTACACAGACAGATTTATCTGGCAGGTTATTGAAGCCAAAGCCAGGAACAGACTATAAAAAGAGAACAGGTCATAAAGGAAAGACTGAGATTTCTCCTCTTCTCACATTCACTCCTGGCTTTGGCTTCAATAATCTGTCTGTGTAAAGGCCCCCTTATAATGGATCTCAGGCGCGCGCAGAGCTGGGGAGTGAAGCACCCTGCCGCACACTTCATCTGCTAAGAACCAACAAATGGAGAAAAATAAAAAAAAATCTAAAAATATGAAATACAGCAAAAATATAAAACCTCTAAACGCTGAAATAATAGAATTAAATCAAATCTGGTAAGATCCCGTGGTTTTAGCGTTGTGTTAGAAGCGACCAGAACACTGTAATTTGCTATTTTTTTTTCATCCTGATTTAGCATGTTGTTTTACTATAGTTTTAGATCTTTAATTTCCTTTAGTATTTTTTTTTATTTCAGTGTTGTGGCTTTTTATTTTCTATACATAACGTAGTAGTTTTTAGTGTTTTATATTTGAATTGAATAAGGAAGGAAGGCTATCACTCCATTCTGCCGTGGCCCCCCCGCCCCCCCCTTTGGTGTAAGGGCCCTATTCCACGGGACGATTATCGTTCGAATTATCGTTGACGATAAATGTCCTCTAAAGACCGCTTTGCGAGCTTCTTGAGATCGTTTGCACAATTCAAAGGAGCGATGGTCTTTAATTCTAGTCGTTCTTGCGGTCTTTTTCCCCGTTGATCATTCGCTTCACAGTGATTCAACGGAACGATAAACAACAGATTATCGTTAAAGTAGGTGGGGCAAGTCATTTTTTTTGCCTCCAATGGGCGTATTTTTTTTTTTTTTTTTATTCGTATGCAACCAATGAATATTATAAATGTTTTTAAGCAAAATGCTGTTTTGTGAAATTTGTCAGACCTTCATTATTTAAAGGGGCTACAAAAACTATTCCCCCCCCAAGGAATAGAATAGAATTTATGTTTTATATATTTAAGCTATTTAGTCTTTAGTATTTTATCTTATTAATAAATAAATATAATCAATAGAAAATGTATTTGAAATGAAAGTATGGTCCCTGTCAATCAATGCCTTTAGCCAATAGGATTTTCACCAATTAGCTGTTGATTGCACCCACTAACCACCAAGGAAAGAGCAAACGATTTTTTATTCCACCAAATGATGTACAAACGAGCAACGATAAAAATAGATCCAGGTCTCGTTAAACAATCAACTATTTCTCTTTAGTCGTTTATTCGTTAACTGCTAGTCAACCGAACAATTATTGTTTAGATCAGAACGATGTAATGATAATTCGAACGAGAATCATCCCGTGCAATAGGGCCCTAAGAGCTCCCTGTACTGGATGGGAGCGGGAGTGGTGGAGTGGAGGGGCATGGTCTGCATAGTGGGGTCTACAGCCCTGTACTCTGACCCAGGATGTTCCCCTCATCTTTCAAATCATAGCAGATCCACTTCAGGCTGGGGCTTACATCAGGGGACAGGACTGTGGGGGTAATCTCTCCATAGCTGTAACCCCTCTCTCCCCGGACAGAGAGTGCTGCATGTATGTGCCCACATCTGCCCTGCTCATTCCTTCATGCTCCCTGCAGGCTCTGTCAGTCCTTATGTTTCCAATCCTCTCCATTCCTGCTAGAATGTGCCTGCACTCACACTCAGCTATACACACTGCTGCTATAATGTGCCTGCACTTACACTCAGCCTTTCACACTGCTGTGTAGAAAAGTTTCTGTATCCGTCCTCCTGCACAGCTGTGATTCTCCCTTCCTGATTGGTCCATGCTGAACACACCTCCTCCCCATTGCTGTCATGTGACCACACAGACCTCTGACAGCAGCCCTGCTTCTCTATTCTAGCCTGTTGTACTACACTACTGCATTATGGGCATTTGCAGCTCCATCCTGTACCTACAAGCTGCTGCTGCTGCTGTGTTATCAGGGTTATACAGTTACTCAGGGCCGCCATCAGGGCAGTATTGGCAGTACAGTTGTAAGGGGCCCGGGCCCAAACTAGAATTCAGGGGGCCCGCTGAAGCTCCTCACAACTGTACTGCACACACAAGCAGGGCCCCCTCCTCACTCCCCCCCGGGCCCCTCCCCAGCCACCTTGGTACCTTCTCTGGCTGCGTTCTCTGTCGGGACAAGAGGAGCAGGAGGGGCCCGGGCCGGCTGTGTGCAGGAGAGAAGAAGAAGATGACTGCACCTCATGCTGCCCCAGACTTTCCCTGCAGAGAATGTAAGTGTGTGTGTGTTAGTGAGTTGTGTGTGTGTGTTAGTGAGTTGTGTGTGTGTGTGTGTTAGTGAGTTGTGTGTGTGTGTTAGTGAGTTGTGTGTGTGTGTTAGTGAGTTGTGTGTGTGTGTTAGTGAGTTGTGTGTGTGTGTTAGTGAGTTGTGTGTGTGTGTTAGTGAGTTAGTGAGTTGTGTGTGTGTGTTAGTGAGTTGTGTGTGTGTGTTAGTGAGTTGTGTGTGTGTGTTAGTGAGTTGTGTGTGTGTGTGTTAGTGAGTTGTGTGTGTGTGTTAGTGAGTTGTGTGTGTGTGTGTTAGTGAGTTGTGTGTGTGTGTTAGTGAGTTGTGTGTGTGTGTTAGTGAGTTGTGTGTGTGTGTTAGTGAGTTGTGTGTTAGTGAGTTGTGTGTGTGTGTTAGTGAGTTGTGTGTGTGTGTGTTAGTGAGTTGTGTGTGTGTGTGTTAGTGAGTTGTGTGTGTGTGTGTTAGTGAGTTGTGTGTGTGTGTTAGTGAGTTGTGTGTGTGTGTGTTAGTGAGGTGTGTGTGTGTGTTAGTGAGTTGTGTGTGTGTGTGTTAGTGAGTTGTGTGTGTGTGTTAGTGAGGTGTGTGTGTGTTAGTGAGGTGTGTGTGTGTTAGTGAGGTGTGTGTGTGTGTGTGTGGGTTTGTGAGGTGTGTGTGTGTTAGTGAGGTGTATGTGTGTGTTTGAGAGTTGGGGGGGTCACCTGGAGTGGGGGTTAGGCTACCACCCTGTGCACACCAGATAGTAATGGTGAGCACAGCTCTGGATATCTGTATCCTCAGCCCCTCTGTGCTGTATGCTGAAACTTGTACAATTATAGCTAAAAGATGATGCTTGGTTCTTTATAAAGTGAGAGGCTTATGAAGTTCTGCAGCAGCTGAGGTGTATTATGAGGTTCTGCAGCAGCTGAGGTGTATTATGAGGTTCTGCAGCAGCTGAGGTGTGTATTATGAGGTTCTGCAGCAGCTGAGGTGTATTATGAGGTTCTGCAGCAGCTGCGAGGTGTGTATGATGAGGTTCTGCAGCAGCTGAGGTGTATAATGAGGCTCTGCAGCAGCTGAGGTGTAGTATGATGTCTGCTTACCTTCATAATACAACTCAGCTGCGGCATAACATCATCATACACCTCAGCTGCTGCGGAGCCTCATCATACACCTCAGCTGCTGCAGAACCTCATCATACACCTCAGCTGCTGCAGAACCTCATCATACACCTCAGCTGCTGCAGAACCTCATCATACACCTCAGCTGCTGCGGAGCCTCATCATACACCTCAGCTGCTGCAGAACCTCATCATACACCTCAGCTGCTGCAGAACCTCATCATACACCTCAGCTGCTGCAGAACCTCATCATACACCTCAGCTGCTGCAGAACCTCATCATACACCTCAGCTGCTGCAGAACATCATCATACACCTCAGCTGCTGCAGAACCTCATCATACACCTCAGCTGCTGCAGAACTTCATCATAAACCTAAGCTGCTGTAGAACATCATAATACACCTCAGCTGCTGCAGAACCTCATCATACACACTTCAGCTGCTGCAGAACATCATTTTAATTTTAACCTCAGGCAGCAGAAAAGCTAGAATTGGCCCTGTGTATTAGTAGTATGGATGTAAATATAAAATGTACATACGTGTATATATCTGTTTAAAGTGTGACTGTATGTAATGTATACAGTGTGTGTTGTGTGTGTATGATGTATTTAATATATACAGTGTGTGTTGTGTGTATATGATGTATGTAATGTATACAGTGTGTGTTGTGTATATATGATGTATGTAATATATACAGTGTGTGTTGTGTGTATATGATGTATGTAATATATACAGTGTGTGTGTTGTGTGTATATGATGTATGTAATATATACAGTGTGTGTGTTGTGTGTATATGATTTATGTAATATATATAGTATGTGCTGTGTGTATACGATGTATGTGTGTTATATTAATGGGGGTCATCTCTTCATGGTAAGCCCGGATATTTTGTCAATCTGTTATTTTACCCAGCAATGACGTCGGCACTTGGGAAATTACAGGTGTAAATAGAGAAGATATTTTTGTGTGAGCCATGACTACTTCGCCACTGAGGGCCGCCCACATGACTACATGGGGTAATTTACATATGGTTTTTCAAAGTTGTTTTTTTGGGGACGACTGCAGCACAGTCCACTCCCGCTCTGTGTTTGAAAAAAAAAAGAAAACAGACTTCTAATGTTAGTTGTCTATGGTGTATTTTTTTTTTTATTACACAGAGCGGCGGAGAGGATGCGCTGCAGCAGTCTTCTCCTGTTCGGTATGGGTCTGAATACTCGGACCCAGACCGATCAAAACTTTTGATATGTCTCTATAACATGTCAAAAGTTTTTTTTTTTTTTAAATGAAAGTTGATGTCTCTGGAGTGGTGTTCAGACGCAGGTGCTGCTGGGAGATTGGGTGGAACTGGTCTGGTGTGGGACATATCGAATGAAACCCAATCCTCTATAGGCAGCTGTGTCTGCACACCGTACCAGAGACATCAGTCAAAGATATGTTCCGGAATTTTTGGTAATGGGGGGCCCAGACACTTTGAGTGTACGGGGCCCAGAAATTCCTGATGGCGGCCCTGCAGTTACTATACATTATACACCACATGCTGCTATACTGTACAGTAACTTATATATCACATATCTAGCTGCTGTGTTATCAGGGTTATACAGTTACTATACATTATACACCGCATGCTGCTATACTGTACAGTAACTTATATATCACATATCCAGCTGCTGCTGTGTTATCAGGGTTATACAGTTACTATACATTATATACCACATGCTGCTATACTGTACAGTAACTTATATATCACATATCCAGCTGCTGCTGTGTTATCAGGGTTATACAGTTACTATACATTATATACCACATGCTGCTATACAGTACAGTAACTTATATATCACATATCCAGCTGCTGTGTTATCAGGGTTATACAGTTACTATACATTATATACCACATGCTGCTATACTGTACAGTAACTTATATATCACATATCCAGCTGCTGTGTTATCAGGGTTATACAGTTAGCATGTGGTATATAATGTATAGTGATTGCTATACTGTACAGTAACTTATATATCACATATCCAGCTGCTGCAGTGTTATCAGGGTTATACAGTTACTATACATTATACACCACATGCTGCTATACTGTACAGTAACTTATATATCACATATATCAATGCTTCTCAGTGTTTTATCTCTTCTACATGTAAGTCAGAATAAATAATTATTATATTTGGGGGGTGAAACCAATTGTCTGCAGATCAGTGATTTCTTATGGGCAAATTTGCTTTGGTATAAGAGTGATTTGGATTACAAGCGCCGTCCCGGAAAGAATCATGCTCCTAATCCAAGGCACAACTGTAGAAGATTATTATTTCATATAAAAATCATTATTTCTAACTCTGTCAATTTCTGGATGAGATTTCTATTCATTTTGCAACTCATTGGATAAATTAAAGTATGAGATTTCAGAGAAAACACAAAATTGTCTGGGTGACACGCACGCGCGCACACACACACACACACACACACACACACACACACACACACACACATTTATACACCGCACATACACACACACGCAAGCACGCATACACACACACATACACACACACACACACGCATACATACATACATACATACATACATACATACACCTGCTATACTGGGGCAGAGAGGAGCTAGTAATGCTAGCCAGCCATTGTGTCTAATGGCTGGAGACTATTCCCCTCTCAGAGAATTGTATATTATGGAGTGTTTCAGTCACTGACATTTTTAGAGTCACTTGACATGGCCGCCAATCACTGTCCCCCTGATGGATAAGTATTTTATCTCTTTCTCACCAAGGGAAGACGTGGGGTTCCTAGGCAACTCTAGGACTCCATTGTGGCCGGGCCTATTAATGAAATGGACCTGAATGTTTAAAAGCCACAAAGGTTATAGTCACAGGAGGCTGTATATAGTATATACATTATAGTCACTGGAGGCTGTATATAGTATAGATGTTATAGTCACTGGAGGCTGTATATAGTATATATACATTATAGTAACTGGAGGCTGTATATATATATATATATATATATATATATATATATATATATATATATATATATATTACACACACACTATATACAGCCTCCAGTGACTATAACATCTATACTATATACAGCCTCCAGTGACTATAATGTATATACTATATACAGCCTCCAGTGACTATAATGTATATACTATATACAGCCTCCTGTGACTATAACACACATACATATATATATATATATATTAATATATATGACACGAATTGGAGAGAATGGAACAGCTGCACATCCCATCTATGGCTGATACTAATGCCGCTAGGCCTATATTAAAAATCAACACCAGAGTGTCTGTATATGAATTGATCAAGCCATATTGCCCCGTGTACCACCGCGCAGGTCCTCTGGTCCACACGGGTCCCTACGCTAACTCCACACCGTGTCGGTCAGCGACCGCCAACCCCGCAAAGCATGCACGTGCAGGGAAGGGAGGCACAGGTCCAGGCACAGGAGGCACAATGTCACAGGTCCAGACCCAAAAAGCCCCACCAAAACCCAGCCAGCACCACCGGCGGGGAAGGCTGCCCCCAAACGACACCAGTATGGATATGGTATTACACTTACCATTGCTCCGTGTTTTGCACTCCTCCTGGTGAGACCCACATGACCGCAATTAGCAGGAGACACCTGAGTGCTCATGGTTTTAATCCCTCCTGTCTGTCCCATTATATCTTTGATAGCTATGGTAAGTGCAATACCTTATCCAGACTTGTGCTGTTTGGGGGCAGCTTCCTCCGCCGGTGGTGCTGGCTGGGTTTTGGTGTGGTCTGGTCCTGTGGCATGGGGGTTGCAGGGCTGTTCCATGGCCTCCCTTCCCTGGCTGTGCACGCCTGCGGGGGTGGTGGTCGCTGACTGGCACAGTGTGGACTTAGTGTAGGGACCCATGTGTATCAGATACCTGCACGCGGTACATGGGGCAGTATGGCTTGATCAATTCACATACAGAATTCTGATGTTTTTTATGCAGCCGAGAGGTACTAGTATCAGCCATAGGTGTGAGGTGCAGCACTCTTTTTCTTCCCTGAACTATAACATATATATACTATATACAGCCTCCAGTGATTATAACAGTCACTGGAGGCTGTATATATATATATATATATATATAATGTGTGTTATAGTAACAGGAGGCTGTATATAGTATAGATGTTATAGTCACAGGAGGCTGTATATAGTATATTTGTTATAGTCACTGGAGGCTGTATATAGTATAGATGTTATAGTCACAGGAGGCTGTATATAGTATATTTGTTATAGTCACTGGAGGCTGTATATAGTATAGATGTTATAGTCACTGGAGGCTGTATATAGTATATTTGTTATAGTCACTGGAGGCTGTATATAGTATACAGTGGTGCCTTGAATTTCGAGCCTAATCCGTTCCGGGACGCAGGAGCCGCAGCTCAGTCTCTGTCATAGATGTGTGTGTGTGTGTGTGTGTGTGTGTGTGTGTGTGTAATAGCTATATACAATATAGAGATGTAATAGACCTGACAGAATAATTTGTGTTATTGTCCCCCCACCCCCCCACCCCGATCTCCTCACATGTCACTGTCATTAGTATCCTCACAATTGTGTGTATCCGTCATTAGTGTCCCCACCTGTGTCACTGTCATTAGTCTCCCCTCCTGTTTCCTCGTGTGTCGCAATCATATTAGTGTCCCCTCCTGTTTCCTCATGTGTGTCTGTCATTAGTGTCCCCTCCTGTTTCCTCATGTGTGTCTGTCATTAGTGTCCCCTCCTGTTTCCTCATGTGTGTTGGTCATATTAGTGTCCTCTCCTGTTTCCTTGTGTGTCGCAGTCATTAGTGTCCCCACCTGTTTCCTTGTGTCATTAGTGTCCCCTACTGTTTGTTTGTGTTTCTCAGTCATTAGTGTTTCCTTGTGTGTTGCAGTCATTAGTGTCCCCTCCCGTTTCCTCGTGTGTGTCGCAGTCATTAGTGTCCCCTCCCGTTTCCTTGTGTGTCGCAGTCATTAGTGTCCCCTCCCGTTTCCTCGTGTGTCGCAGTCATTAGTGTCCCCTCCCGTTTCCTCGTGTGTGTCGCAGTCATTAGTGTCCCCTCCCGTTTCCTCGTGTGTCGCAGTCATTAGTGTCCCCTCCCGTTTCCTCGTGTGTCGCAGTCATTAGTGTCCCCTCCCGTTTCCTTGTGTGTTGCAGTCATTAGTGTCCCCTCCCGTTTCCTCGTGTGTGTCGCAGTCATTAGTGTCCCCTCCCGTTTCCTCGTGTGTCGCAGTCATTAGTGTCCCCTCCCGTTTCCTCGTGTGTCGCAGTCATTAGTGTCCCCTCCTGTTTCCTTGTGTCAGTCGTGTCCCCTCCTGTTTGTGTTTCTCAGTCATTAGTGTTTCCTTGTGTGTTGCAGTCATTAGTGTCCCATCCTGTTTCCTCGTGTGTCGCAGTCTTTATTGTCCCCTCAGAAGTCATGTTATCCCTTTTTTCCCCCAGACGTGCCATGAAGCGCCGCCTGCAGCTCAGCTGCCCCTTCCAGAACGCCTGCATCATCAACAAGAATAACCGGCGGCACTGCCAGGCCTGCCGGCTGAAGAAATGCCTGGACATCGGGATGAAGAAGGAGCGTGAGTCCTTATGGTGATGTCAGTGTGTGGTGACCAGACCTCCATGTATGTGCCTGGCCTCATGGTTACCATAGTAACACACATAAAGATGGCTGTGGTTCTGCAGACCTATTATTCCACATATCTGTGTGGCTTCGCGGTTACCATAGTAACACGTGAGGGAAGCTGCAGTTCTATAGATGCATTACTCTATGTATACATGAGGCCTCATGGTTACCATAGTAACACACATGTGAGGGAAGCTGCAGCTCTGTGGATGGATTGACTTGTAGTGGCTATGGTCATTTATACCTATAATAAGTGCAGTGTAGCTGGAGCGAGGGTCCCAGTACTGGAGCTGTATAGACCGCCATGTGGGTGGATGTGTTCATGTACACTGCTGTTGATGGTGAGGCCCACCATGTTTTTCTTCTGTGTTTCTCTCGCAGTCATCATGTCAGACGAGGCTGTGGAGCTGCGACGCTCCCTGATCAAGAAGAAGCAGAGATTGTCCCAGATCCCGACCCCGACCCGCGCGTCCGGCCTGACAGAGGAGCAGGAGAAGCTGGTGCAGCATCTCGCTGAGGCCCAAAAGAAGACATTTGACAGCACCTTCACCTACTTCAGGAACTACCGGGTGAGGACGGTGGAAGAACCTTCTACAGCTCCACCATGCTTTACACTGCAGCTCTGATCACTGTGTTGTATTGGGCAGTAGTCTGCAGTCTGCGTCCTGTCTCATCAGACTTCACCATGCTTTACACTGCAGCTCTGATCACGGTGTTGTATTGGGCAGTAGTCTGCAGTCTGCGTCCTGTCTCATCAGACTTCACCATGCTTTACACTGCAGCTCTGATCACTGTGTTGTATTGGGCAGTAGTCTGCAGTCTGCGTCCTGTCTCATCAGACTTCACCATGCTTTACGCTGCAGCTCTGATCACGGTGTTGTATTGGGCAGTAGTCTGCAGTCTGCGTCCTGTCTCATCACTTTACCATGCTTTACGCTGCAGCTCTTATCACTGTGTTGTATTGGGCAGTAGTCTGTAGTCTGCGTCCTGTCTTATCAGACTCCGCCATGTTTTACACTGCAGCTCTGATCACTGTGTTGTATTGGGCAGTAGTCTGTAGTCTGCGTGCTGTCTTATCAGACTCCGCCATATTAGGGTTGGGGTGAGGTTACCTTAGGATGTAGTTTGGAGATTGGGGATGTCGTCTCAATATTCTCATTTTTATTCTCAGCCCATCAGACGGGACCCGTATCCCCCAGACCACAGGCAGGAATCCTCCGTCTTCACCATGTTACCTCACATGTCCGACCTGCTCACCTACGTAATCAAGGGCATTATACACTTTGCCAAAATTATCCCGCACTTCAGGTACTGATCCCTCCCCTCCAGATAATGAGAACCTGGCGGCCATGTTTATCCAGTGGTGTGACCTCCTCGTGTCTGATTCCTCAGGGATCTGGGTATGGAGGATCAGATCGCTCTGCTGAAAGGCTGCGCCTTGGAGCTCTGCTTTATCCGATTCAACACAGTGTTTGACTACAGAACGGAGAGCTGGTTATGTGGTCAGTACAAGTACAACAGTGAGGACCTAGCCATGGGTGAGTACGCAGCGCCTGCTGTCGTCTTATGTGTCTGCCCTTTGACCATTACACAATGTGTATCCCATCCACAGTCGGCTTCAGCCAACTCTTCTTGGAGCCACTGATTCGGGTTCACTGTATGCTGAAGAAGCTGCGTCTGCACGTCGAGGAGTACGCACTGATGCAAGCCATCTCCCTGTTCTCTGCAGGTACCGTAGCTTCCATATGTAATGGTGGCACACAGGTCCCCCACTGTCCAGTCGCACAGGGGCACACAGGTCCCCCCCCCCCACTGTCCAGTCGCACAGGGGCACACAGGTCCCCCACTGTCCAGTCGCACAGGGGCACACAGGTCCCCCCCCCCTGTTTAGTTGCACAGGGGCACACAGGTCCCCCCCCCCTGTCCAGCCGCACAGGGGCACACAGGTCCCCCCCCTGTCTAGTTGCACAGGGGCACACAGGTCCCCCCCCTGTCTAGTTGCACAGGGGCACACAGGTCCCCCCCTGTTTAGTTGCACAGGGGCACACAGGTCCCCTCCTGTCTAGTTGCACAGGGGCACACAGGTCCCCTCCTGTCTAGTTGCACAGGGGCACACAGGTTCCCCCCCCTGTTTAGTTGCACAGGGGCACACAGGTCCCCCCCTGTTTAGTTGCACAGGGGCACACAGGTTCCCCCCCCCCCCCCTGTCCAGCCGCACAGGGGCACACAGGTCCCCCCCCCTGTCCAGCCGCACAGGGGCACACAGGTTCCCCTCCCCTGTCCAGCCGCACAGGGGCACACAGGTTCCCCCCCCCTGTCCAGCCGCACAGGGGCACACAGGTTCCCCCCCCCTGTCCAGCCGCACAGGGGCACACAGGCTCCCCCCCCCTGTCCAGCCGCACAGGGGCACACAGGCCCCCCCCCCCCTGTCCAGCCGCACAGGGGCACACAGGTTCCCCCCCCTGTCCAGCCGCATCTGCAGTAATCGGGGCGGTGCTAGGGGTGTGGTCAGTGTATTCGGAGGCTTGATAGGGGTGCATCCCTGCTGTATAGATTAGGAGACCCCCAAGGATTTTGTTTATAAGAAGGTAAACAGTTAGGTAAAGTAATTAGCAGACTGATTTGAGAGCCAGACGTGGGGTGTGTACAGACCGCAGCCCCCAATGTCACATGTTTACCCCCAGGTCCTTTACTCGGGGATGAGGCCTAGGGGTCACAGGGTCATGTGCCGTCAGATGGAGGGGGGAGTCACATGGTTCAGTGCCCACAGACAGAAGTTCTTTGTTTGCATCTTGCAACGTCTTTTTATATTTCAGATCGTCCGGGTGTCAGTGACCATCGAAAAATTGATGAGATCCAGGAGCATCTAGCGCTGACCCTGACTGCTTACATAGAGAGCCAGCGGCCGCCCTCCCTGGAGAGCAGGTGAGAGGTGACGTGTTACTGGTCCCCCAGGTGACTGCTGTGCAGGTGTGTGTTATGTGTTACCTGTTCCCCCCCCCCCCCCCCCAGGTGACTGCTGTGCAGGTGTGGGTTGTGTAACCCCCCCCCCCCCCCCCCAAGGTGACTGCTGTGCAGGTGTGTGACGTGTAACCTACCCCCCCCCTTCCCCAGGTGGCTGCTGTGCAGGTGTGTGACGTGTAACCTACCCCCCCCCCCAGGTGACTGCTGTGCAGGTGTGTGACGTGTAACCTACCCCCCCCCAGGTCACTGCTGTGCAGGTGTGACGTGTAATCTACCCTCCCCCCCCCCCAGATGACTGCTGTGCAGGTGTGTGACGTGTAACCACCCCAAGGTGACTGCTGTGCAGATGTGTGATGTGTTACCTGCCCCACCAGGTGACTGCTGTGCAGGTGTGACGTGTAACTTACCCCCCCCCCCAGGTGACTGCTGTGCAGGTGTGTGACGTGTAACCACCCCAAGGTGACTGCTGTGCAGATGTGTGATGTGTTACCTGCCCCACCAGGTGACTGCTGTGCAGGTGTGTGACGTGTAACCTATCCCCCCCCCCCACAGGTGACTGTGACTGCTGTACAGGTGTGTGACGTGTTACCTGCCCCCCCCTCCCTGGTGACTACTGTACAGGTGTGTTACGTTATACCTGCCCCCCTCCCAGGTGACTGCTGTACAGGTGTGTGACATGTTACCTGCCCCCCCCCCCCTCCCAGGTGACTACTGTACAGGTGTGTTACCTGTTGCCCCTATTATAGCCTTTAACTTCTCCCAAGTGACATGTTACCTGTTTGGTCTCAGGTTCCTCTTTGCGAAGATAATGGAGTGTCTGACAGAGCTGCGTACCATGAACGATGAGCACAGTAGGCAGCTGCTGAGTATCTGGGACATTCAGCCGGATTACACCCCGCTGATGCACGAGGTGTTCAGCCGCCTGCCGGAGTGACTGTGTCATGGCTGCCCTCTGTCAGGTCAGTGTTGGCTGATCACCGTGGACTTGACATTCGGACGCCAGGACGATTTGTCTCTTGAATGTGAAGCTTAGAAAATAGCTGCGTCTCTGCTTTTATCCGTTCATTCTCACTACAGGAGGCAGCAACAATCTCAGGACTCGACTATATCAGGGAATCGCACAATCTTTTTGCCATTACCTCTTACTGGGGGTGGGGCCAGGGTAACCCCGCCTCCACCCTCACCAGCGACATTGGGGCTGTGTGGCTCCACCCTCACCAGCGACATTGGGGTGGGGTGGCTCCGCCCTCACCAGTGCCATCGGGGCGGTGTGGCTCCACCCTCACCAGCGACATTGGGGTGGGGTGGCTCCGCCCTCACTAGCGCCTTCGGGGCAGGCTCTCTTTAGGAAATAAGAACCACAACAGTTTATCTACCTGACCTCCAGAGCTGCTGCATTATCTGACTCCTCCCACTGTGTCAGGGTTGGTCATGTGACTAGTTATGGCCAATCCATTGTGTTTACCTCTCAGGGCAGCATTTTTTGTTTTTTTTTATGTAGCCTGATGGCGGACAAGATTGCGGCCATCACTGGCACTTCATGCAGAGACTCCGCCTCTCTGGGATTAAAGACACTAGTATTGAGTGGACGGGGCTGGTGTAACGGAAGAAGACGTGGTGGTGGCGCTGAGGGTCTGTGTATAGAGCAGAATGTCTCAGAGAGCTTGTTACTAGGTCACTGCCAGAGCTGTATTCACAATTCTGCATCGGCCTATTATAAAGAGCTGGGAGTAACATCTGTATCTCCCACAGTGCAGAATTTTAATTGCAGCTCTTGGGTATACATGGACGAAAACCTTGTCTTGTGCCTTATCTGCAGTGAATGTGTGAGGGATGTTGTTATCACAGGATGGGGGGAGAGGGGTGGGATGTTATCACAGGATGGGGGGAGAGGGGTGGGATGTTATCACAGGATGGGGGGAGGGGCGGGATGTTATCACAGGAGGGGGGAGAGGGCAGGATGTTATCATCACAGGATGGGGGGAGGGGGCGGGATGTTATCACAGGATGGGGGGAGAGGGGTGGGATGTTATCACAGGATGGGGGGAGGGGCGGGATGTTATCACAGGAGGGGGGAGAGGGCAGGATGTTATCACAGGATGGGGGGAGAGGGGTGGGATGTTATCACAGGATGGGGGGAGGGGCGGGATGTTATCACAGGAGGGGGGAGAGGGCAGGATGTTATCATCACAGGATGGGGGGAGGGGGCGGGATGTTATCACAGGATGGGGGGAGGGGCGGGATGTTATCATCACAGGATGGGGGGAGGGGGCGGGATGTTATCATCACAGGAGGGCGGAGAGGGGTGGGATGTTATCACAGGATGGGGGGAGGGGGCGGGATGTTATCATCACAGGATGGGGGGAGGGGGCGGGATGTTATCATCACAGGATGGGGGGAGGGGGCGGGATGTTATCATCACAGGATGGGGGGAGGGGGCGGGATGTTATCACAGGATGGGGGGGAGGGGCGGCATGTGATCACAGGAGGGGGGAGAGGGGCGGGATGTTATCATCACAGGATGGGGGGAGGGGGCGGGATGTTATCATCACAGGATGGGGGGGAGGGGCGGAATGTTATCATCACAGGATGGGGTGGGATGTTATCACAGGAGGGGGGGGAGGGGGCGGGATGTTATCATCACAGGATGGGGGGGAGGGGCGGAATGTTATCATCACAGGATGGGGGGGAGGGGGCGGGATGTTATCATCACAGGATGGGGGGGAGGGGCGGAATGTTATCATCACAGGATGGGGTGGGATGTTATCACAGGATGGGGGGAGGGGGCGGGATGTTATCATCACAGGATGGGGGGAGGGGGCGGGATGTTATCATCACAGGATGGGGGGAGGGGGCGGGATGTTATCATCACAGGATGGGGGGAGGGGGCAGGATGTTATCACAGGAGGGGGGAGAGGGCGGGATGTTATCATCACAGGATGGGGGGAGGGGGCGGGATGTTATCACAGGATGGGGGAGAGGGGGCGGGATGTTATCACAGGATGGGGGGAGGGGCGGAATGTTATCATCACAGGATGGGGGGGAGGGGGCGGGATGTTATCACAGGAAGGGGGGAGGGGCGGAATGTTATCATCACAGGATGGGGGGAGGGGGCGGGATGTTATCATCACAGGATGGGGGGAGGGGGCAGGATGTTATCATCACAGGATGGGGGGAGGGGCGGAATGTTATCATCACAGGATGGGGGGGAGGGGGCGGGATGTTATCACAGGAAGGGGGGAGGGGCGGAATGTTATCATCACAGGATGGGGGGAGGGGGCGGCATGTTATCACAGGATGGGGGGAGGGGCGGAGGATGGGGGGAGGGGGCGGCATGTTATTACAGGATGGGGGGAGGGGCGGAATGTTATCATCACAGGATGGGGGGAGGGGGCGGCATGTTATCACAGGATGGGGGGAGGGGGCGGGATGTTATCATCACAGGATGGGGGGGAGGGGGCGGGATGTTATCATCACAGGATGGGGGAGAGGGGCGGGATGTTATCACAGGATGGGGGAGAGGGGCGGGATGTTATCACAGGATGGGGGGAGAGGGGCGGGATGTTATCACAGGATGGGGGGAGGGGCGGAATGTTATCACAGGATGGGGGGAGGGGGCGGGATGTTATCATCACAGGATGGGGGGAGGGGGCGGGATGTTATCATCACAGGATGGGGGAGAGGGGCGGGATGTTATCACAGGATGGGGGAGAGGGGCGGGATGTTATCACAGGATGGGGGGAGAGGGGCGGGATGTTATATCACAGGATGGGGGGAGGGGCGGGATGTTATCACAGGATGGGGGGGAGGGGGCGGCATGTTATCACAGGATGGGGGAGGGGCGGGATGTTATCATCACAGGATGGGGGGGAGGGGGCGGCATGTTATCACAGGAGGGGGGAGAGGGCAGGATGTTATCATCACAGGATGGGGGAGAGGGGCGGTGGTATCTTATCCCGGGGGGAAAGGTGGGGGGGCTTCTATGTCAGCAGAAGTAACATATCCATATATAGGCAGTAACTTTTTTTTTTTTCTTAAACTTTTTTTTAATTAGAAATATATAAAAAATATTACTATTAAAAAAAAAAAGCCAAATCAGTCACCAGAGAGAAACCAATGTGCTGCATATATATATATATATATATATATATATATATATATATATATATATATATATATATATATATAATGCCCCAGGAGCATCACTGTATATCAGTATGGCCTTACTGCACCATTCCCTCTTTACTAACTTCATCTGGAGATCGAAGAGGCCCCGTATAGCCTATGATATCTTATGTATGTCATCAATCAAGGGTGGCGCCCAATTACCTAACATACGTCTGTATAACCTAGCTGCCATGTGCAGACACCTCAGAGACTGGCTCCATCACACCTCCTATTTCTCTAACTCCACCTTAGAATCCTCCCTGGTCCGTCCCTGGTCCCTTTCCGCTCTCTTACACTCTACAATCTGAGTTACCTCCTCTCCTGAAACAAAACATCCTCCTCCGAGACACTATAGCGTCCTGGAAACATGTAGGTAAATTATACAATCTGCCTTTCCGCTTATCTAAATTCTTCCCTTTATGGTCTTTCCCTTCTTTTCCACAAGGATCTATTTCCTCTGACTTCTCCATATAGAAACATAAACAGATCCACGATCTCGGTCATTTATTAGACCTCGAATACGGAACATTTCTGTCTTGGCCTGAGACCCAGATCAATACGACCTGCCCTCAGACCAACTTAGAAATTACACCCGAATACGAAAATTCATTCTGAATCGTGTTTCCTCTATTGCATCTGCCGAAAAACCTGGACAATTCCATAGCCTCAGTATTTCCCTACCTGCACCCTTACCCCTATCACAACTCTACCACCTCCTCTGCTCGGTTTCCATTAATAAGTCTTCTCCTCCTTTTCTGAAGAAATGGTCGTCTGTCCTGACCTCGGAAAATTTAGAAAATAAACTGCTTAGAGGGATTCGTTCAGTCCGTACAGCCTCTCCCAGTGTAAAGCTAAGAGAACTTCACGAGTCCTCCAATCCTCCAATACTCTCTGGAACATTAGCTCAAAAAATGTCCCAAATGTAATGAGCCGCAGGCGGACCTCTTCCATTGTCTGTGGCTTTGTAACTCAGTACAGTCCTATTGGCTCCTAGTAAAATCCTTTATACGTGACGTGTGGTCGCTCACAATTCATCTAGATCCGATAACTTATATATTCCATGGTGACACTGGACCTGTGGCTGATCCCATGTCGCACCATCCTATTCCCTATTCCATGGTGACACTGGACCTGTGGCTGATCCCATGTCGCACCATCCTATTCCCTATTCCATGGGGACACTGGACCTGTGGCTGATCCCATGTCGCACCATCCTATTCCCTATTCCATGGTGACACTGGACCTGTGGCTGATCCCATGTCGCACCATCCTATTCCCTATTCCATGGTGACACTGGACCTGTGGCTGATCCCATGTCGCACCATCCTATTCCATGGTGACACTGGACCTGTGGCTGATCCCATGTCGCACCATCCTATTCCCTATTCCATGGTGACACTGGACCTGTGGCTGATCCCATGTCGCACCATCCTATTCCCTATTCCATGGTGACACTGGACCTGTGGATGATCCCATGTCGCACCATCCTATTCCCTATTCCATGGTGACACTGGACCTGTGGCTGATCCCATGTCGCACCATCCTATTCCCTATTCCATGGTGACACTGGACCTGTGGCTGATCCCATGTCGCACCATCCTATTCCCTATTGCATGGTGACACTGGACCTGTGGCTGATCCCATGTCGCACCATCCTATTCCCTATTCCATGGGGACACTGGACCTGTGGCTGATCCCATGTCGCACCATCCTATTCCCTATTCCATGGGGACACTGGACCTGTGGCTGATCCCATGTCGCACCATCCTATTCCATGGTGACACTGGACCTGTGGATGATCCCATGTCGCACCATCCTATTCCCTATTCCATGGTGACACTGGACCTGTGGCTGATCCCATGTCGCACCATCCTATTCCCTATTCCATGGTGACACTGGACCTGTGGCTGATCCCATGTCGCACCATCCTATTCCCTATTGCATGGTGACACTGGACCTGTGGCTGATCCCATGTCGCACCATCCTATTCCCTATTCCATGGGGACACTGGACCTGTGGCTGATCCCATGTCGCACCATCCTATTCCCTATTCCATGGGGACACTGGACCTGTGGCTGATCCCATGTCGCACCATCCTATCCCCCCCGCGGTACATCTCACCCTATTACTAGCCCTTCAGTGTTTATTACACCATTGGCTACAGCCTAGCCTACCGACCATATCGGAATTGACCTCTATTCTAAGGG
This sequence comes from Dendropsophus ebraccatus, assembly GCF_027789765.1. Lineage (NCBI taxonomy): Eukaryota > Metazoa > Chordata > Amphibia > Anura > Hylidae > Dendropsophus > Dendropsophus ebraccatus. Next base: position 97,171,235 of record NC_091464.1, read on the forward strand.
AAACCTTACACTGGGAGATGCTGGACACTGTACGCAATAAGGAGGCCATTACAGCTTCCTTCTTTAAGAAATGGAAATTATTCCTACTACACGGCTTCTCGCAGGCAGAAAGACGTCCCATCATGTCTCACTTTACCTCAACCACCTGGTATTATAAGATGTCGGCTGCCGGCACCCTGGATCCATTCTTATAAGCTTTGCTTTGTATTTGTACACTATATTCTTGTGATTCTACTATCTACATTCTATGTATAAGTGGAGTAAGATTTAGTTATTGTTGTCGGCCTTGTTTTATTAGTTATGTATATTCGTGAATTTATACTGCTACTGATACCTTTCTTCTGTACCAATGTTATATTATGTAAAAACTCAATAAAATGTTTGAACTATAATAACTACACACCAGCCCACACTGCACCATTGTAATAACTACACACCAGCCCACACTGCACCATTGTAATAACTACACACCAGCCCACACTGCACCATTATAATAACTACACACCAGCCCACACTGCACCATTGTAATAACTACACACCAGCCCACACTGCACCATTGTAATAACTACACACCAGCCCACACTGCACCATTGTAATAACTACACACCAGCCCACACTGCACCATTGTAATAACTACACACCAGCCCACACTGCACCATTGTAATAACTAGATTTGCATTTCCAGGGAAATACATAGTGCTTGAAAAGAGCGCTCCTTTAACAGTGACTTCCTTTTAATAGAAACTTTAACCCTTGATACCTTCCCTTTAAGAGCAACTTTGGTACTGTCCCTTTAAGAGCTTGACTCACCTCTGCTGTGTCACTGACTCACCACCCTATAATGGTAAAGATCATTGCTCAGTTACCATGACAATCTTATGTCAGTGAGACAAAATCATTAAGGAACTTCTACATCTTCTATTGGCCAATAGTGGACATGTGACTGTGCGGATGTTGTGAGGCAGTGACTGACAAGACCTCAGAATTTCTATTGGCTGCTATATTTCAGCTATTTGTTAGTGCTGTACTAGGAAATTACCTTAAAAACGACAAATCCGATCAAAATAAAAAATACGACTGCCCTCTGTGGACAGCCGTCCTCCTCTATTCCCCTCCGGGCACAGCCGCCCTCCCTTCCTCTATTCCCCTTCGGGCACAGCCGCCCTCCCCTCCTCCTCTATTCCCCTCCGGGCACAGCCGCCCTCCCCTCCTCCTCTATTCCCCTCTGGGGACGGCCGCCCTCCCCTCCTCTTTCTATTCCCCTGCGGGGACGGCCGCCCTCCCCTCCTCTTTCTATTCCCCTGCGGGGACGGCCGCCCTCCCCTCCTCTTTCTATTCCCCTGCGGGGACGGCCGCCCTCCCCTCCTCTTTCTATTCCCCTGTGGGGACGGCCGCCCTCCCCTCCTCTATTCCCCTCAGGGCACAGCCGCCCTCCCCTCCTCTATTCCCCTCCAGGGTCGGCCGCCCTCCCCATCTCCTAGTTTTCCCTTCCGGGGACCGCCGCCCTCCCCTCCTCTTTCTATTCCCCTCCGGGGACAGCCGCCCTCCTCTATCATCTTTACCTGGGCACTCAGGGGCTTAATCCTGGGAGAGGGCCTTTTCTTCCTGGGAGCCTTGTAAACCTGTTACCTCAGCAAGTGCAGATCCTCTCTCACTTCCGTCAGATCCATTCCTTCCCCAGCCGTTCATACTCCTCAGGTTTAGTGGGGGTTCGGGATCAGTACATGGCTGCAGACTCCTTAGGGCCTCGCTCTCCACACATCTCCCCGGTGACTCCTGGACACTGCGGGAGCCTTCTTCACTATCGTAAACGAGACCCTATCTGCTAGGTTGGTGCTTATTTACTGAGTGTGTATATATATATATATATATATTTATATATATATATATATATATATATATATAGTGCTACCTTGGATTAAGCACATAATCCGTTCCAGGACGGCGCTTGTAATCCAAATCATTCTTAAACCAAAGCAAATTTTCCCATAAGAAATCACTGATCTGCAGACAATTGGTTCCACTCCCCAAATATACTGATTATTATTCTGAATAACATGTAGAAGAGATGAAACAATGATAAGCAGCAGAATCTGTGATATAATTTACTGTACAGTATAGCAATCAGCATGTGGTATATAATGTATAGTAACTGTATAACCCCGATAACACAGCAGCTGGATATGTGATATATAAGTCACTGTACAGTATAGCAGCATGTGGTGTATAATGTATAGGAACTGTATAACCCTGATAACACTGCAGCAGCTGGATATGTGATATATAAGTTACTGTACAGTATAGCAATCAGCATGTGGTATATAATGTATAGTAACTGTATAACCCTGATAACACTGCAGCTGGATATGTGATATTTAAGTTACTGTACAGTATAGCAGCATGTGGTATATAATGTATAGTAACTGTATAACCCTGATAACACAGCAGCAGCTGGATATGTGATATATGTTACTGTACAGTATAGCAGCATGTGGTGTATAATGTATAGTAACTGTATAACTGATAACACAGCAGCAGCTGGATATGTGATATATAAGTTACTGTACAGTATAGCAATCAGCATGTGGTGTATAATGTATAGTAACTGTATAACCCTGATAACACAGCAGCAGCTGGATATGTGATATATAAGTTACTGTACAGTATAGCAGCATGTGGTATATAATGTATAGTAACTGTATAACCCTGATAACACAGCAGCTGGATATGTGATATATAAGTTACTGTACAGTATAGTTGCATGTGGTATATAATATATAGTAACTGTATAACCCTGATAACACTGCAGCTGGATGTGATATATAAGTTACTGTACAGTATAGCAGCATGTGGTGTATAATGTATATTAACTATATAATCCTGATAACACAGCAGCTGGATATGTGATATATAAATTACTGTACAGTATAGCAGCATGTGGTGTATAATGTATAGTAACTGTATAACCCTGATAACACAGCAGCAGCTGGATATGATATATAAGTTACTGTACAGTATAGCAGCATGTGGTATATACTGTATAGTAACTGTATAACCCTGATAACACATCAGCAGCTTGTAGGTACAGGATGGAGCTGCAAATGCCCATAATGCAGTAGTGTAGTACAACAGGCTATGTGGTCACATGACAGCAATGGGGAAGGGGTGTGTTCAGCATGGACCAATCAGGAAGTGGTAATCACAGAGCTGTTCAGGAGGACAGTGACAGAAACTTTTCTACACAGCAGTGTGAAAGGCTGAGTGTGAGTGCAGGCATATTATAGCAGCAGTGTGTATAGCTGAGTGTGAGTGGAGGCATATTATAACAGGAATGGAGAGGATTGGAAACATAAGGCCTGACAGAGACTGCAGGGAGCATGAAGGAATTAGCAGGGCAGATGTGGGCACATACATGCAGAACTCTGTCCGGGGAGAGAGGGGTTACAGCTATGGAGAGATTACCTCCCACAGTCCTGTCCCCTGATGTAAGCCCCAGCCTGAACTGGATCTGCCATGATTTGGAAGGTGAGGGAGACTTCCTGGGTCAGAGCACAGGGCTGTAGACCCCGCTATGCAGACCATGCCCCTCCACTCCATCACTAACGCTCCCACCCAGTACAGGGAGCTCTTACACCAAGTAATTTTGAAAAACTGTGAGCTCTTCTTGCAAAACACCCTCAATCCAAGTTACTCTTAAACCAAGGTACCACTGTGTGTGAGATTATATATATATATATATATATATATATATATATACTCTACAATTTATATTACAACTGTATATTTTGTGTGTCTATCTAATACACAGGATTAAGAACTAGGGTGCAAAATGAGATAGATAGATACACACATACTACAATATCTATCTGTCTAATCTGTCTCTTATTTGCACCCTAGTTCTTAAACCTGTGTATTGCCCCCTCTAACATCAATGACCGCTTGGAATCTTTTGTGGTAGTTGTGGATGAGGCTCTTTTTTCTCTCAGATGGTAAAGCCGCCCGTTCTTCTTGGCAAACAGCCTCCAGTTCCTGTAAGTTCTTGGGCTGTCCTGCTTTTGAACTGCTTTCTTGAGATTTCCCCAGAGTGGTTCAGTGATACTGAGGCCAGGAGATTGAGATGGCCACTCCAGAACCTTCACTTCAAGAAGTCGCCAGTAGAAGCCATTACTACGCAAATGTCAAAAGTATCTGGTCTACAATACACCAAACAGCACAGACACAGGCCTCCAAACTTCTGGAACAAGGTCCTTAGGAGGGATGAAACCAAAATCTAACTTTTTGGCCACACCCATAGACATTACGTTTGTAGAGGTGTCAGCAAGGCCTATGATGGAAGGAACGCCATTCCTACTGGAAAGCACAGGGGTGGAGCGCTGAGGTTTTGGGGATGTGTGAGCTACAAAGGTGCAGGAAACTTGGTCAAGATTGTAGGAAAGATGAATGAAGCCGGTTATCAGCACAGAAGCTGCACATGGGATGACCTTCCAACATGGCAACTATCCAAAACACAAGGCTAAGTTGACCTATCATTGCCTACAGCAGAACAAAGTAAAGGTTCTGGAGCCGCCATCTTAGTCTCCTGACCTCCGTATTCTTGAGCCTCTCTCCAACGCACAGGTCATGTAGGAGAGAGACCAGGAATTTACAGGGACTGGAGGTCAAGAAGAATGGGCGGCTTTACCATCTGAGAACATAAAGAGCCTCATCCACAACTACCACAAAAGGCTTTAAGATGTCATTGATATACACTGCTATACACTGGATTAAGAACTGGGGGATGGGAACTTCTGATCAGGGACATTTGGATGGTTTTGGTTGTCATTATGATATTGAAAGAGAAAAAACAGTAGTGTCACAATAAATGGCTTTACCTGACCACTAACCATGAGGGGGGGGGGGGTAAAAGGTTTTGTGTTATCATATTCTCTGAAAAGAGGACAAGAAAGCAAAAATTCTGCTTAGGCATGTAAACTTTTGAGCCCGACTATATGTATATATCTTGTTAGTGATGTCCATGCAGTCCTTGCTGTGTGTGTGTATGTGTGTATGTGTGTATATGTGTGTGTATATATATATATATATATATATATATATATATATATATATATATATATATATATATATACACACATACCCTATTTAGGTCCCAAAGCTCGCAACAGAGTGAGGACCTGAGGGACTACGTATCAGGGTGGTTTGGTGCTCTCCCCACTAGGAGGCGCCCCTTGGCAATGGGCTTCCTTCTCTGGAGAGAGGGATATCTGGCTATTCCCGTGTTTTGAGACTCGTAACTGAGGCTCCACGGACCCCTTTTTTTTTTTTTTTTTTTGCATATTCTAATTTTGTATGGGACAATCAATGTAGACTCGTAAATGGGTACTCCATTGGAATTTTTCACTGTTCTCCCTGAGTTCAGTGATTGTTGTTTTGTTGGTCTAATTAATATATATATATATATATAGAGAGAGAGAGAGAGAGAGAGAGAGAGAGAGAGAGAGACGAGAGAGAAGAGAGAGAGAGAGAGAGAGAGAGAGAGAGAGAGAGAGAGAGAGAGAGAGAGAGAGAGAGAGAGATATATCTATATATCTATATATCTCTCTCTCTCTCTCTCTCTCTCTCTCTCTCTCTCTCTCTCTCTCTCTCTCTCTATATATATATATATATATATATATATATATATATATATATATTTATTAATTAGACCAACAAAACAACAATCACTGAACTCAGGGAGAACAGTGAAAAATTCCAATGGAGTAACCATTTACGAGTCTACATTGATTGTCCCATACAAAATTAGAATATGCAAAAAAAAAAAAAAAGGGGTCCGTGGAGCCTCAGTTACGAGTCTCAAAACACGGGAATAGCCAGATATCCCTCTCTCCAGAGAAGGAAGCCCATTGCCAAGGGGGGCCTCCTAGTGGGGAGAGCACCAAACCACCCTGATACGTAGTCCCTCAGGTCCTCACTCTGTGGCGCGTATAACGACATAAGACAAGGGTTACCAAGGCCAGGCATCCATCCACAGACTGCAGTTTCAGGGTATTTGCCCCTCGTCAGTGTGGAGCAGGATTCTGGCTACTGGGGCAATGATATAGACCAACAAAACACAACAATCACTGAACTCAGGGAGAACAGTGAAAAATTCCAATGGAGTACCCATTTACGAGTCTCCATTGATTGTCCCAATATATATATATACACATTTTTATATAATAGAGAGATATATAATATATCTCTGTCACTAGTGATGTCCGTGGAGCCCTTGTTCTCTTCACTTTTCCCAGCAGTTGCCGCTAATGCTTCTACAGCGGTGCCGCTAAGCCAATGACTGATGCCGGTGTTCCCGTCATGGCCAGTGATTGGCTGAGTGTCCTGTCACTTAGATTCATGCTCTGAAGTTGTAGCGGCGGTTGTGGGGAGAAGACAACACTGGGAGGTAACAGATGAACAGATTCATAGTTTTGGATCATAACCCAAACACGATCAGCCGATGATCATTGCCTTTGTTACGCGGAGCGATGATCTGCAGATTATGATCCTGATTCCGCAGATTATTGCTCTGTGTAATAAGGCCCTTACTTGCAGGTTTCTTCCCATCACTGGAAGCCATTGCCAGGAGGCCGGGGGTCACATTGCTGTGACCCCTTCCAGATCTCCTCAGTCCACTGGCCTCAGTGCTGGTTGGTAGCTTCAATCTCCCAAGTGCCCCCCCCTCTGGCCCTGTTCGGGGCTGAAAGCCTCTCCCAGGAGCACACATAGGCACACCTAGTGACCACTCTATCCCACAGTAACCTCCAGAGCTGCACTCATAGTTTTGCTGTTACATTATACTGAAATCAACCTTCAGGGTTGTAATCACCTGTTCTGCAAGAAGCTGTATTACGCTCTCGCAGCTAGCTCAGCACCTGGAAGTAATCAGCTGTGATTGGAGGATCTACACACCGAGCCTGGTCATAGTTCACATCCTTGAGATCCCATTGTATGACCCTGTTCCAGGTCTGTAGTGTCAGGCTAGTGCTTCCCCCCACATCACCACTCTGGGGCCAGGTCCTTATCCCCCCTCGGACATTTGTATGCACCCCCCAACCTCCTCTCCTCATCGGCCCCCTCGTCTATGTATATCGGTGCTTCGGTGGCTGCTGCTGTACAATTATTTGTGGAATATAGAGGTGGGGGATTGTGTCTATCGGGGGCGGCACAGCGGATGGTAGTCCTCGGCTCCCTTGGGGTAATAAATGAGGCACCTGGCACCTCTGCAGCATCACTATGGTCGGTCCCTGCACTGAGACCCCAATACAGACGTTGTTATCTGCGGCCCCCAGACATGACGTCGCCTGTGATGATATCTACGCTCACATGACACAACCGGACTGTAATAATGGATATTGGGATGTTATAATATGTAACTGCTCATGTCATCAACTAATAGTGTAAAGATGGGGCGCTGTGTGGATATTGCGGTTTATGTAATAAAGAGAAGAATTTACTCCTGGTGTAGCATGTCTGTCATTTTACAAAACAAGCACACTCCTCTCCTGACATCCTCTGTGCTGCTGGGACCTCTCCTATAGATCAGCCCCCTCCTCTCCTGACATCCTCTGTGCTGCTGGGAACTCCTCTATAAGATCACCCCCCTCCTGTCCTGACATCCTCTGTGCTGCTGGGACCTCCCCTATAAGATCAGCACCCTCCTCTCCTGACATCCTCTGTTCTGCTGGGACCTCCCCTATAAGATCAGCCCCTCCTCTCCTGACATCCTCTGTGCTGCTGTGACCTCTCCTATAAGATCAGCCCCCTCCTCTCCTGACATCCTCTGTGCTGCTGGGACCTCTCCTATAAGATCAGCCCCTCCTCTCCTGACATCCTCTGTGCTGCTGTGACCTCTCCTATAAGATCAGCCCCTCCTCTCCTGATATCCTCTGTGCTGCTGTGACCTCTCCTATAAGATCAGCCCCCTCCTCTCCTGACATCCTCTGTGCTGCTGTGACCTCCTCTATAAGATCAGCCCCCTCCTCTCCTGACATCCTCTGTGCTGCTGTGACCTCCTCTATAAGATCAGCCCCCTCCTCTCCTGACATCCTCTGTGCTGCTGTGACCTCCTCTATATGATCAGCCCCCTCCTCTCCTGACATCCTCTGTGCTGCTTGAGTTACTGTGACATATTCAGCCCCTGGAAGCAGAAGTTGTGTAGTAGGGTGGTCCCTTATACAAGTCCAGGCTGGAGGAGCACAGTGCTGCCCCCTACAGTCAGGCATCTAGTGCAGAAATTCGGATGACTTTGTACTGCCCTCAATTTCGGTCAGTTGCAGTGTTGTCAAGGAGACTTTATGTGGATCTACATAGGTAAGTGCTTAAAGGGGTACGCCGGCGCTGATTAAAAAAAAACAAAAACAAAAAAAAACAATCATAAACATAGGGGGAGATTTATCAAACATGGTGTAAAGTGAAACTGGCTCAGATTCCACCTTTAATTTTCCCATGAATCTGTGAGGAATGAAAGGTGATTGGTTACTAGGGGCAACTGAGCAAATTCTACTGTCCACCATGTTTGCTAAATCTCCCCCATTGTTTTCCCATTTATCATCCCTCCTGAGTCCGTCTCCGTTTGAATTTCCCGCTGTTTGCAGGTCCCTGAAGCTCCAGTTGGTGGCTTAATTTCTTCTTTACTTCCTGGTTTGGGCTTTCCCATGATGCACTTTGTCTCCTGTGATGTCTGTCTGACTCTGTAAAACTGTTAGATGGCTAACAGCTTGTTAAGCCAATCAGAGCTGAGCAACCTGAATCATGTGACAGAGGGAGGCTGGCCTAACAGGGCTTAGACCTGCCTCCCGCTTGATGTTATTGTCACAAAAAGGCTGCCGCAGAACAGCCTGGGGTCACCAGTCATTAGGTAAGAGAGAGTTTACTGGTGGGGGCTTGAGGGGGGGAAAGATAGGGAAGGGGGCAGATAGGTGATTGAAGCATATTACAATTATATAACTTTAATGTGTTTCAATTACTGAGAAAAAGCTTTTTCATGGAGTACCCCTTTAACTTATTATTTTAATCAATGATGTCATTCAGAGGGAGGGGCTGTGACTACCCCTATACACAAGATATACGGGGGCAGGGCTGTGACTACCTCTCTATATACAGGGTTCCAAGCTCTCTTTCACTGCAACTTGCAGTAGGCACAGTAGTGATAACGGGAAGGCATTGGGAATCAAATGACGAAGGTTCGAGTTCAATCGAACCTAAAATTTCCATCTCTAGTGATAACTCCTATTCCTCTGCGACAAGTAAATTTTGCCACTGCTGCCATCTTGTGGTCAAAGAGATATTTGCAATTCACTTTGGTCACCTGTGTCTGCTTATCTGAAAACAGCAACTAATCTACCTCATGTCCCATAATGCCTGTAGAATGTCAGCTCCTGGGGTTCTTCCCCACAATAGAATATATTTCTTTATACAGATAAATCCTGATAAATCTTTAATCCTCAGTATGTGTAATATCTATCTATATGTATAGTGCACAGTACCACTTCTCCTGTCCTGTATGCTGGGTGTAATCATGTGTGTGTGTGTGTGTGTGTGTATGTGTATGTATATATATATATATATATATATATATATATATATATATATAAGTGCACAGTACCACTTCTCCAGAGCTGTATGCATAGTGGTGCAGGTCTACTCTCGGGCCACTGGTCACACCAGTACATAATCAGGTTTCCAGTTCTTAGGGTCTGATTACACCGAGCGATAATCTACGTAATAAAGACTAATATCTGCTTATTGTGTCTTTAGTCCTGAACCTTAAATAATTGGCCACCAACCATCTGTAGCTATGTGTAGTAGTGATAGTGTAATAATGATGCGTGGCTATGTGTAGTAGTGATAGTGTAATAATGATGTGTAGTAGTGATAGTGTAATAATGATGCGTGGCTATGTGTAGTAGTGATAGTGTAATAATGATGTGTCTATGTGTAGTAGTGATAGTGTAATAATGATGCGTGGCTATGTGTAGTAGTGATAGTGTAATAATGATGCGTGGCTATGTGTAGTAGTGATAGTGTAATAATGATGTGTCTGTGTAGTAGTGATAGTGTAATAATGATGCGTGGCTATGTGTAGTAGTGATAGTGTAATAATGATGTATAGTAGTGATAGTGTAATAATGATGCGTAGCTAAGTGTAGTAGTGATAGTGTAATAATGATGTGTAGTAGTGATAGTGTAATAATGATGTGTAGTAGTGATAGTGTAATAATGATGTGTGGCTATGTGTAGTAGTGATAGTGTAATAATGATGTGTAGTAGTGATAGTGTAATAATGATGTGTGGCTATGTGTAGTAGTGATAGTGTAATAATGATGTGTAGTAGTGATAGTGTAATAATGATGTGTGGCTATGTGTAGTAGTGATAGTGTAATAATGATGTGTAGTAGTGATAGTGTAATAATGATGTATAGTAGTGATAGTGTAATAATGATGCGTGGCTATGTGTAGTAGTGATAGTGTAATAATGATGTGTGGCTATGTGTAGTAGTGATAGTGTAATAATGATGTGTAGTAGTGATAGTGTAATAATGATGTATAGTAGTGATAGTGTAATAATGATGCGTGGCTATGTGTAGTAGTGATAGTGTAATAATGATGTGTAGTAGTGATAGTGTAATAATGATGTGTGGCTATGTGTAGTAGTGATAGTGTAATAATGATGTGTGGCTATGTGTAGTAGTGATAGTGTAATAATGATGTGTAGTAGTGATAGTGTAATAATAATGTGTGGCTATGTGTAGTAGTGATAGTGTAATAATGATGTGTAGTAGTGATAGTGTAATAATGATGTGTGGCTATGTGTAGTAGTGATAGTGTAATAATGATGTGTAGTAGTGATAGTGTAATAATGATGTGTGGCTATGTGTAGTAGTGATAGTGTAATAATGATGTGTAGTAGTGATAGTGTAATAATGATGCGTGGCTATGTGTAGTAGTGATAGTGTAATAATGATGTATAGTAGTGATAGTGTAATAATGATGCGTGGCTATGTGTAGTAGTGATAGTGTAATAATGATGTATAGTAGTGATAGTGTAATAATGATGCGTGGCTATGTGTAGTAGTGATAGTGTAATAATGATGTGTGGCTATGTGTAGTAGTGATCGTGTAAGAATGATGTGTAGTAGTGATAGTGTAATAAGGATGCGTGGCTATGTGTAGTAGTGATAGTGTGGTAGTAACGTGTAATATTGACGCATGGTGGACAGCTGATGAATCTTTGAATAAAATAAATACTTACCTGTCCCCACTCCCGGAGTCTTCCTGTCTTCTGTCCGCTGCCGCCTGTGGATCTGCAGAGCTGCCACGGCCAGTGATTGGCTAAGCGTCTTTGCAGTTCCACAGGCAGCAGCAGAATAGAGCCCATAGTTTGCTCTTCATATGACTGGAGGGGATTGGACCCCCTAGTGGTGAGGTCAGGGAAGCAGCTGTGGAACATGTGCAGGGAGGGGCCCAATCATCAGCACTGAAACATGGCAACCCGCAGCAGTGTGAACAGGGGGCACAGGTCAGATCTCACCATCCTGGTGACATGAGAAGTTGTACTGAGCAGTCACAGCCCCATCCACAAGAAACAAACAGAGCCAATCATTAAGAATCAGGACAGGGCAGTGGTCTCTCCAACCTCCCCTGGTGGGAGAACAGGAAGAGGGGGCAGAAGAGGCCAGAGGGGAAAGAAGGAGGAAGGAGGGGGCAGAAGAGGCCAGAGGGGAAAGAAGGAGGAAGGAGGGGGCAGAAGAGGCCAGAGGGGAAAGAAGGAGGAAGGGGCAGAAGAGGCCAGAGGGGAAAGAAGGAGGAGGAGGGGGCAGAAGAGGCCAAAGGGGAAAGAAGGAGGAAGGGGCAGAAGAGGCCAGAGGGGAAAGAAGGAGGAGGAGGGGGCAGAAGAGGCCAGAGGGGAAAGAAGGAGGAGGAGGGGGCAGAAGAGGCCAGAGGGGAAAGAAGGAGGAGGAGGGGGCAGAAGAGGCCAGAGGGGAAAGAAGGAGGAGGAGGGGGCAGAAGAGGCCAGAGGGGAAAGAAGGAGGGGGCAGAAGAGGCCAGAGGGGAAAGAAGGAGGAGGAGGGGGCAGAAGAGGCCAGAGGGGAAAGAAGGAGGAGGAGGGGGCAGAAGAGGCCAGAGGGGAAAGAAGGAGGAGGAGGGGGCAGAAGAGGCCAGAGGGGAAAGAAGGAGGAGGAGGGGGCAGAAGAGGCCAGAGGGGAAAGAAGGAGGAGGAGGGGGCAGAAGAGGCCAGAGGGGAAAGAAGGAGGAGAAGGAGGAGGAGGGGGCAGAAGAGGCCAGAGGGGAAAGAAGGAGGAGGAGGGGGCAGAAGAGGCCAGAGGGGAAAGAAGGAGGAGGAGGGGGCAGAAGAGGCCAGAGGGGAAAGAAGGAGGAGGAGGGGGCAGAAGAGGCCAGAGGGGAAAGAAGGAGGAGGAGGCAGAAGAGGCCAGAGGGGAAAGAAGGAGGAGGGGCAGAAGAGGCCAGAGGGGAAAGGAGGAGGAGGCAGAAGAGGGGCAGAAGAGGCCAGAGGGGAAAGGAGGAGGAGGCAGAAGAGGCCAGAGGAGGAGGAGGGGGCAGAAGAGGCCAGAGGGGAAAGGAGGAGGAGGAAGAGGGGGCAGAAGAGTCCAGAGGGAAAAGGAGGCCAGAGGGGAAAGGAGGCCAGAGGGGAAGAAGGAGGGGGCAGAAGACACCAGAGTGGATGGAGGAGGGGGCTCCAGGGAAGGATCCTCTCAGGAGAAAACAGAAGAGGAGGAGGCAGAAGAAGAGCCCCCAGGACCCCAGGAAGAAAAGAGTGACAGAAGAGGAGGAAAGGGACAGAAGAACAGGCTCTGAGGAGATGGCAGAGGATCCCAAAGGGGGAGGGGGGGGGGGTTTAGAGGAGACCGAAGAGTCCGTAGCAAAGCGCGAGGGAGAAACATATGAGTCTGGATTCTGTAACAGAGGATGGGAGGTTTAGAGAGAACCTAAAGGTTTGGAGGAGGAGAAACAGAAAAGTCTTTATGAGAGGAAAGAGGATGTCTAGATAAGACAGAAGAGGCTGAAGCAGAGGAAAAATTAGGCTGTAGAAGGAGGAACCAAAGAGTCTGCAACAAAAGTTGAGATTCCCTGGATAAAGGAGAGAAGACAGAGGATAAGGGGAGACAGAAACGGTTGTAGGAGGAAGAAGAGACCACAGGAAGAGGAGAAGAACAGAAGAGACGATAAGAGGAGGAGAAGAAAATGAAGAGTCCAGAGATGGAGGAGCAGAACAGAAGAGTCCATAAGAGGAGAAGAACAGAAGAGACCATAAGAGGAGGAGAAGAACAGAAGAGTCCATAAGAGGAGAAGAACAGAAGAGACCATAAGAGGAGGAGAAGAACAGAAGAGTCCAGAGAAGGAGGAAAAGAACAGGAGAGTCCATAAGAGGAGGAGAACAGAAGAGGCCATAGAAGGAGGAGGAGGAGAAGAACAGAAGAGCCCATAAAAGGAGGAGGAGAAGAACAGAAGAGTCCAGAGGAGAAGAAGAGACCAAAGGAGGAGGAGAACAGAAAAGTCAATAAGAAGAGGAGAAGAACAGAAGAGTCCAAAGGAGGATGAAAAGAACAGAAGAGACCATAAGAGAAGAAGAACAGAAGAGATCATAAAAGGAGAAAACAGAAGAGTCCAAGAGGAGAAGAACAGAAGAGTCCGGAGGAGGAGGAGAACAGAAGAGACCATAGGAGGAGGGGGAAAACAGAAAAGTCCAGTGGGAGTCTATATGAGGACTTCCCACTGGCTTTTTCCTTAGACGCACCTCCAGTAACACCCATCAAACAGCCACTCCCATCACACAGACACGCCCATCTCTAACACCCCAGCCACGCCCATCACAGACTTGCTGCATTCGTCACTTTTTATCTTTATCTTTTTTTTTTTTTTATATTTGCGCTTTTTTTTATTTCGTTTCCAGACTAAACCTACTTTTTTTTTTTATTTAATGCAAATTACAGATACCAGGTAACTATATCCGGAATTGTGTCACACAGAACAAAATGTATTTACAAAGAGGGGGCGGGGCTGTAGAGGCGGCGATAGGACACGAGGCATTGGAACTGACAAAATAAAAAAGAAATATATATATATATATATGGTGACCGGACCGCCGCTGCCGCCGGGGACAGGATGTCTTGTTTTCAGTCACCAAGGCATTCAAGTAGTAATAATGTTCTGTGACCGCAGGGGGCGGAGTCACCAATGAACACAGGGGGCGGAGTCACCAGCTCGTTGGGGTTTTTTGCTTTTTTTCTGTCCAGTGACGGATTCTTCCCGGCTGATTCGAGGTCGTTCACCGAATCCATCGGAAAACACACGATGAAGCGATATTACAAGCAAAGCAAAGCAAAAAATATATATATATGTATATAATCTATAGCGATCCCAGCTGGGGAGCGCGGCGCCCGGTCCCGTCCACCCCGCCGCTGCCGCACATAAGACTCAGAGGAAGGAAAAAACCATTAAAATTATTGCATTTTTTGCATGTGACTAAAATAACAATAAGAGACGAAACGCGGACACCGCGGCCTCATCCCTGCCTCCCCCCGCGCTGACTGTGAGGTGGAGCCTTCCGCTCATCCATTACATGCACTGTGCTTTAATCAGGGACATCGCATACGTGATATGGGGGGGGGGGGGGGAAGGCGCTACTTAACCCTTCCATGGCTGGCGAGGGGGCAGATACACACCTGCACGCAGCTTCATGGTGGCAGCTGGGCCGGGTGAGCAGGTCTCACTCCAATCACATCCAAAGCTGCGCTCATCTTCAACCCCTCCTGGCTGAGGAAAGATCCCACAATGCACTGCAGCATAATGCCAGCAAGATGGAGGGTCCCACAGCCAGGAGGAGGATGGGAGGAAGGGGACTCAGCCAGGAGGAGGATGGATGGAGCGAGGGGGTCGTGGCCAGGAGGAGGATGGGAGGTGAGGGAGTCGCTGCCAGGAGGAGGATGGGAGGTGAGGGGGTCGCTGCCAGGGGGAGGATGGGAGGAAGGGGACGCAGCCAGGAGGAGGATGGGAGGAGGAAGGAGGGAGGGGGCTGCAGCCAGGAGGAGGATGGGAGGGGCCGTAGCCAGGGGAAGGATGGGGCCGTAGCCAGGGGGAGGATGGGAGGAGGGGGCCGCAGCCAGGTGACCAGCACAATGTGTTGCAGCTTTGACTGTGATTAGAGAAGAAGCCATGATGCAGCGTACACAGTGTGGAGAGCTCCCGTAATACTCGCGGACCCCCACAGCACAGGCTATAGATCTTACTAAGGACAGAGGACTGGACACTATATGAAAATAGACCGGCAGCCGCTCCGTCATGTGCAAATGTACCGTAATCAACGGGAACGGAAAGAGCGCCACAGTGTGGACGGCTTATAGGGTGACGTCAGCCCAATGTCCACTGATGGGGTCAGCGAGGTACCTGGTCCCTCAGCCATGTATGAGTCACCGCACAGCCCCCCCCCACCCTGTGTCAGGAGGCATGGATTTTAAGGAGACCCCAATGATTGGCCGCAGCACTGAGAGGGTTAATAGCCATGGTGGGAGCCATGCGTGACGCAGGGGGCAACAGCAGAGATAATGCCCATGGAAGCAGCGGGGGAGGGGTGCTGACAGAGTTAAGCCCCTCCCTTCTATCTGAGCCAACCAATCACTGAGGCCGATACAGAAGTCACATACACGCGCCCCCTCCCCCCCCCCCCCAGCAAATTTGGCAAAATTTACAACAGAAAAGCAACAAAATTACATAAAACCAGAGACGTCTGCGTCCTTTGGAGGAGAGAACAGCATTGGGCGCCATGGGCAGCGAGGAGGGGCGCTCTTGTACAATAAGGCACTCCGAGATTCAATCCGGTGTGATGGTGGGAGGAGCCAGCCCCCGATCCCGCTGACCGCACCATATACAACAAAATAAAAGCCACAAGAACAGAGGAGGGTCCAAGGAGAGGAGGGTGACCCCGCCCCCATCACCAAGGAAACCCCTCTCAAGAAAGATTTTTTTAAAAAATTAAAAAATAAAAATTACAGGCAAAAAAAAACAAACAAAATTCTTTTAAAAAAAAAAAAAAAAAAAAAAAGGGGAAAAAATCCTGCGGTATTTATAGATATTTTACAAGGTTAAATAACAATAATAATAATTATAATAATAAAAAACTGAACCACTAGAATCCACATGATGGCGCTCTTCCTTTACAGTTTATGTATATATATATATTTTCTTTTTCTTGATAAATGTGGCCAGTGTGTGGTGGCGGAGTCCAGGAGCGCCACCCTCTCTGTCCCCACCCTCCTGCTACTTTGCCTGTTTCCTTCTTGTCCGTGCGTGGATCATGCTGGGAGGGTTATCGGCTCAGGTGGAGTTGGAGGCGGAGGCCGAGGCGGCGTTGTTGGTCGGCCCGCGGTCCCCGGCGTTTGGGTCTGAGAACGAAAAAAGAGTAATCACAAAAAATAACTGAAGAGATTGTCCATAGGGAAGCAGCGCGGACCCCCGGCTTGACCACCAGGGATGCCAGGATTACCCCCTTCTATGCCCCGGACCACCAGGGATGCCAGGATTACCCCCTTCTATGCCCCGGACCACCAGGGATGCCAGGATTAACCCCTTCTATGCCCCGGACCACCAGGGATGCCAGGATTACCCCCTTCTATGCCCCGGACCACCAGGGATGCCAGGATTACCCCCTTCTATGCCCCGGACCACCAGGGATCCTGGGATTAACCCTTCCTATGGTCTAGACAATCAGGGATGCTAACATGACTTTACGAGGGATCAGCATTCTCTTCCCGCTGTTCTCTGGAGAAGTATCTAAGCCGCATATAACACCCCAGCCGGCCCGTCCACAATTATTCTGCCCCCGACCATCAAGGATATTGACATTAAACCAATTATTACCCTAGACCACCATAGCCTTAAGGCCCTATTACACAAAACGATTATTGGCCATATTCGGCCATTATGGCCAATAATTGTGCCGTGCAATGATCACCCGACATAACCAATGTTGGCTGATCGTTGTCTGTCATTTGTCTTTCAACACGTTGAAAGACAAACGACTAATATAGCAGCGATCTGGTGCCAACACTCTGCGGAATAGGAGGCTGCAGACCGCAACTATCTGCTATGGGCTGCCCGGACAATCTAGCCATAACCCGGGCAGCCCCCCGCAGTACATCACACCTCTCCCCCCCCCTCGCTGCCGACACGCAGGCATTATTGTCAGCCCCTTACATATCCTAGCCACGCTTAGCCTATATAACATATCTATTAACCTGGGAGGGGCATGCAGTGGGCAGTAGGGGGCGTCTTACCTGATGTGGCTGTGGCATTGGTGGGGGTGGACACAGAGGCTTGGTTGCGAGCGTGGGCTGGGATCAGGATAGACGATAGGGAAGGATTGCTCGACAGTTCTGTAAGGGAAAAAGGAAAGGGGAGAACAGAACAGATAATGATATAACTGAGGGCTGGTATACGGTATATACATATATCCAATACAACAGGCTACACTCTGCACACCTCCTACTTGTTTAGTGTCTGCATAATCAACCTGGGAAATGTCATTTATACACCAAGCTGTATACAGTCACTATACACCAGAGCTGCACTCACTATTCTGCTGGTGAGGTCACTGTGTACATACATTACATTACTGATCCTGAGTTACATCCTGTATTATACTCCAGAGCTGCACTCACTATTCTGCTGGTGGGGTCACTGTGTACATACATTACATTACTGATCCTGAGTTACATCCTGTATTATACTCCAGAGCTGCACTCACTATTCTGCTGGATGGGTCACTGTGTACATACATTACATTACTGATCCTGAGTTACATCCTGTATTATAGCCCAGAGCTGCACTCACTATTCTGCTGGTGGGGTCACTGTGTACATACATTACATTACTGATCCTGAGTTACATCCTGTATTATACTCTGGAGCTGCACTCACTATTCTGCTTGTGAGGTCACTGTGTACATACATTACTGATCCTGAGTTACATCCTGTATTATATTCCAGAGCTGCACTCACTATTCTGCTGGTGGGGTCACTGTGTACATACATTACATTACTGATCCTGAGTTACATCCTGTATTATAGCCCAGAGCTGCACTCACTATTCTGCTGGTGGGGTCACTGTGTACATACATTACATTACTGATCCTGAGTTACATCCTGTATTATACTCCAGAGCTGCACTCACTATTCTGCTGGTGGGGTCACTGTGTACATACATTACATTACTGATCCAGAGTTACATCCTGTATTATACTCCAGAGCTGCATTCACTATTCTGCTGGTGGGGTCACTGTGTTACTCAGAGTCTCGGTTAGGTCAGGGGTTGGCCTCATGCTCAGAGTCTCGGTTAAGTCCGGGGTTGCCCTTATGTTTGGGGTCTCTGTGAGGTCAGGAGTCGCCCTCATGCTCGAGATCTCGGCGAGGTCAGGGGTTGCCCCCATGCTTGGGATCTCGTAAGGTCAGGGAGGTCAGCCTCTTGTGAGGTGAGTGGTCGCCTTCATGTTCGGGGTCTCTGTGAGGTCAGAGGTCGCCTTCATGCTCAGTCAGGGGTTGCCTTCATGCTTGAGGTCCCTGAGGTCAGGGGTCGCCCTCAGGCTCGGGCTCTCGTGAGGTCAGGGGTCACCTGGTATGTACCTTGAGTGGTAAAGTTAAACAGTGCAGGGAATTCACGGCCATTGGGGAGCTTGGGGTTGGGGTCTCTCAGCTCATCAAAGAAGGAGTGGGCGCACGCATCCAGGGGGGTGAGGCGGGCAGTGGGGGTGTACTCCAGCAGCCGGCTGCACAGGGCGATGGCCTCTGGGGGGGTCCGAGCTCTGAAAACCTGCAAAAAGACATAACCCTTTAAAAATAAAAAAAACAAAACAGATCTGACTGAGTGTGCGGCTCGTGACTGCGTGTGGTGGAGCGATGAGGTGGGGGAGGGGGGCAATGGTGGAGAAGTCAATGAGATGGAGGAGGAGGGGCAGCGAGTCCGGGGGTCTCACCTTAGTCCAAGGATGTGCCTTTATCTGAGGAAACTTGAACTCTGTGTAGTTGGGGTTCATTTCTCTGATCTGCTCCCGTGTTGGGGTGCCCAGGACCTGTAACAAAACACAAAAAGGTCACCAGAGGGGGGGAAGATATGGGGTCACTATCACCAGAGGGGGGATATGGGGTCATTACCATCAAAGGGGGAAATAGAAAGAGATTATAAGCGAGGGGGGCGGGAATATGGGGTCACTATCACCAGAGAGGGGGGAAATGGGATCACTATCACCAGAGAGGGGGGATATGGGGTCACTGTCACCAGAGAGGGGGGATATGGGGTCACTATCACCAGAGAGGGGGGATATGGGGTCACTATCACCATAGAGAGATGGGATAAGGGGTCACTATCACCAGAGCGGGGGGATATGGGGGTCACTATCACCAGAGCGGGGGGATGTGGGGTCACTATCACCAGAGCGGGGGGATATGGGGTCACTATCACCAGAGCGGGGGGATATGGGGTCACTATCACCAGAGCGGGGGGATATGGGGTCACTATCACCAGAGCGGGGGGATGTGGGGTCACTATCACCAGAGCGGGGGGATGTGGGGTCACTATCACCAGAGCGGGGGGATGTGGGGTCACTATCACCAGAGAGGGGGGATATGGGGTCACTATCACTAGAGAGGGGGATATGGGGTCACTATCACCATAGAGAGATGGGATATGGGGTCACTATCACCAGAGAGGGGGGAAAGGGGGTCACTATCTCCAGAGGGGGGGAATATGGGGGTCACTATCACCAGGGAGGGGGGATATGGGGTCACTATCACCAGAGAGAGGGGGGATATGGGGATCACTATCACCAGAGAGGGGGGATATGGGATCACTATCACCAGAGAGGGGAGATATGGGGTCACTATCACCAGAGCGGGAGGATGTGGGGTCACTATCACCAAAGAGGGGGGATATGGGGTCACTATCACCAGAGGGGGGGGGATATGACGTCACTATGACCAGAGGGGGGATATGGGGTCACTATCACCAGAGCGGGGGGATATGGGGTCACTATCACCAGAGCGGGGGGATATGGGGTCACTATCACCAGAGAGGGGGGATATGGGGTCACTATCACTAGAGAGGGGGATATGGGGTCACTATCACCATAGAGAGATGGGATATGGGGTCACTATCACCAGAGAGGGGGGAAAAGGGGGTCACTATCTCCAGAGGGGGGGGATATGGGGGTCACTATCACCAGGGAGGGGGGATATGGGGTCACTATCACCAGAGAGAGGGGGGATATGGGGGTCACTATCACCAGAGGGGGGGATATGGGATCACTATCACCAGAGAGGGGGGATATGGGGTCACTATCACCAGAGCGGGAGGATGTGGGGTCACTATCACCAAAGAGGGGGGATATGGGGTCACTATCACCAGAGAGGGGGGATATGGGGGTCACTATCACCAGAGAGGGGGGATATGAGGGTCACTATCACCAGAGAGGGGGGATATGAGGGTCACTATCACCAGAGAGGGGAGATATGGGGTCACTATGACCAGAGCGGAGGGATATGGGGTCACTATCACCAGAGGGGGGGGGGATATGACGTCACTATGACCAGAGGGGGGATATGGGGTCACTATCACCAGAGCGGGGGGATATGGGGTCACTATCACCAGAGGGGGGATATGGGGGTCACTATCACCAGAGGGGGGAGATATGGGGGTCACTATCACCAGAGAGGGGGGATATGGGGGTCACTATCACCAGAGAGGGGAGATATGGGGTCACTATCACCAGAGAGGGGGGATATGGGGTCACTATGACCAGAGCGGAGGGATATGGGGTCACTATCACCAGAGAGGGGGGATATGGGGGTCACTATCACCAGAGAGGGGAGATATGGGGTCACTATCACCAGAGAGGGGGGATATGGGGTCACTATGACCAGAGCGGAGGGATATGGGGTCACTATCACCAGAGAGGGGGGATATGGGGTCACTATCACCAGAGGGGGGGGATATGGGGTCACTATCACCAGAGCGGGGGGATATGGGGTCACTATCACCAGAGGGGGGGGGATATGGGGGTCACTATCACCAGAGGGGGGGGATATGGGGTCACTATCACCAGAGGGGGGGGGGGATATGGGGTCACTATCACCAGAGGGGGGGGATATGGGGTCACTATCACCAGAGCGGGGGGATATGGGGTCACTATCACCAGAGCGGGGGGGGGATATGGGGTCATTACCATCAAAGGGGGAAATATAGAGAGATTATAAGCGAGGGGGGCGGGGAATATGGGGTCACACAGTATACAGAGGAGAGGAGGTCACACAGTATACAGAGGAGAGGAGGTCACACAGTATACAGGGGAGAGGAGGTCACACAGTATACGGGGGAGAGGAGGTCACACAGTATACAGAGGAGAGGAGGTCACACAGTATACAGGGGAGAGGAGGTCACACAGTATACGGGGGAGAGGAGGTCACACAGTATACGGGGGAGAGGAGGTCACACAGTATACGGGGGAGAGGAGGTCACACAGTATACGGGGGAGAGGAGGTCACAGTATACGGGGGAGAGGAGGTCACACAGTATACGGGGGAGAGGAGGTCACACAGTATACGGGGGAGAGGAGGTCACACAGTATACGGGGGAGAGGAGGTCACACAGTATACGGGGGAGAGGAGGTCACACAGTATACGGGGAGAGGAGGTCACACAGTATACGGGGGAGAGGAGGTCACACAGTATACGGGGAGAGGAGGTCACACAGTATACAGGGGAGAGGTCACACAGTATACGGGGGTCCTTACCTTGATGATCTCCACCAGCTGATCCACCCCGCTGTCCCCGGGGAAGATGGGCTGCCCCAGTAGGAGCTCTGCCAGCACACAGCCCGCTGACCACACATCTGAGGAGAAAGAAGAAATCTACTACACATAATATATACAAACACAGCCTCCTCTGGCACCCCCGCTCCTCACTGCTGCAGCCTCCTCTGGCACCCCCGCTCCTCACTGCTGCAGCCTCCTCTGGCACCCCCGCTCCTCACTGCTGCAGCCTCCTCTGGCACACCCGCTCCTCACTGCTGCAGCCTCCTCTGGCACCCCTGCTCCTCACTGCTGCAGCCTCCTCTGGCACCCCCGCTCCTCACTGCTGCAGACTCCTCTGGCACACCCGCTCCTCACTGCTGCAGCCTCCTCTGGCACCCCCGCTCCTCACTGCTGCAGCCTCCTCTGGCACACCCGCTCCTCATTGCTGCAGCCTCCTCTGGCACACCCGCTCCTCTAGCACACCCGCTCCTCATTGCTGCAGCCTCCTCTGGCATACCCGCTCCTCACTGCTGCAGCCTCCTCTGGCACACCCGCTCCTCACTGCTGCAGACTCCTCTGGCAAACCCGCTCCTTATTGCTACTGCATCCTGGACAGGCTGACCGGACAGGGCCGCGTACCCCACTGACAGGACAGGGCCGCGTACCCCACTGACCGGACAGGGCCGCGTACCCCACTGACAGGACAGGGCCGCGTACCCCACTGACAGGACAGGGCCGCGTACCCCACTGACCGGACAGGGCCGCGTACCCCACGGACCGGACAGGGCCGCGTACCCCACGGACCGGACAGGGCCGCGTACCCCACTGACCGGACAGGGCCGCGTACCCCACTGACCGGACAGGGCCCCGTACCCCACTGACCGGACAGGGCCGCGTACCCCACTGACCGGACAGGGCCGCGTACCCCACTGACCGGACAGGGCCGCGTACCCCACTGACCGGACAGGGCCGCGTACCCCACTGACCGGACAGGGCCGCGTACCCCACTGACCGGACAGGGCCGCGTACCCCACTGACCGGACAGGGCCGCGTACCCCACTGACCGGACAGGGCCGCGTACCCCACTGACCGGACAGGGCCTGCGTAACTGATGTAAATTCCCCGATCCAAGAAATTAAACAGATGGAAGAGATCTCCATTTGGTAACAAGATGGCGGCTCACCTATGCTGGAGGTGTAATCAGTGGCCCCAAAGATCAACTCCGGGGCCCGATAGTACCGCGAGCAGATGTAGGAAACATTGGGCTCCCCACGCACCAACTGCTTCGCACTGTAGGAAAAGAGGCAAAAACTTTCAGAAACGACTGTAACGTACAATGTAATATATAACATATTATAAAACATATATCACATATCACCTGTATATGACATATCATATAATAGTCACATATAACCTGTATATAACATATGTTATATACAGGTGATATATGACTGGTATATGATATCATATATCGTATACCAATCAATATCATGTAGCAGTCATATATCACCTGTATATATCATATACCAGTCACATATCACCTGTATATAACATATCATATATCATATACCAGTCATATATCATATATCACCTGTATATAACATATCATATATCGTATACCAATCAATATCATGTAGCAGTCATACAGTATATCACCTGTATATATCATATACCAGTCACATATCACCTGTATTTAATATATCATATACCAGTCATATATCATATATCACGTACCAATCTAATATCACCTGTATATAACATATCATATACCAGTCACATTTCACCTGTATATAACATATACCAGTCATATATCACCTGTATATATCATATACCAGTCACATATCACCTGTATATATCATATACCAGTCACATATCACCTGTATAAATCATATACCAGTCACATATCACCTGTATATAACATATACCAGTCATATATCACCTGTATATATCATATACCAGTCACATTTCACCTGTATATATCATATACCAGTCACATTTCACCTGTATATATCATATACCAGTCACATATCACCTGTATATAACATATACCAGTCACATATCACCTGTATATATCATATACCAGTGACATTTCACCTGTATATATCATATACCAGTCACATATAACCTGTATATATCATATCATATACCAGTCATATATCACCTGTATATAACATATCATATACCAGTCATATATCACCTGTATATAACATATCATATACCAGTCATATATCACCTGTATATAACATATCATATACCAGTCACATATCACCTGTATATAACATATACCAGTCACATATCACCTGTATATGACATGACATATATGATATATACAGGTGATATGTGACTGGTATATGATATATACAGGTGATATGTGACTGGTATATGATATGTTATATACAGGTAATATGTGACTGGTATATGATATATACAGGTGATATGTGACTGGATTATGTTATATACAGGTGATATGGGACTGGTATATATATATATATATATATATATATATATATATATATATGTTATATACAGGTGATATTAGATTGGTACATGATATATGATATGTGACTGGTATATGATATGTTATATACAGGTAATATTTGACTGGTATATGATATGATATATACAGGTGATATATGACTGGTATATATGATATGATATATGCAGGTGATATGTGACTGGTATATGATATGATATATGCAGGTGATATGTGACTGGTATATCATATACCAGTCATATATCACCTGTATATAACATAACATATATACCAGTCAAATATTACCTGTATATAACATCATATACCAGTCACATATCATATACCAATCTAATATCACCTGTATATAAAATAACATATATACCAGTCACATATCACCTGTATATATCATATACCAGTCATATATCATATATCACGTACCAATCTAATATTACCTGTATATAACATAACATATATACCAGTCACATATCACCTGTATATATCATATACCAGTCACATATCACCTGTATATAACATATCATATACCAGTCACATATCACCTGTATATATCATATACCAGTCACATATCACCTGTATATAACATATCATATACCAGTCACATATCACCTGTATATATCATATACCAGTCACATATCACCTATATATAACATATCATATACCAGTCACATATCACCTGTATATATCATATACCAGTCACAGATCACCTGTATATAACATATCATATACCAGTTACATATCACCTGTATATAACATATCATGTACCAGTCACATATCACCTTTATATATCATATACCAGTCACATATCACCTGTATATAACATATCATATACCAGTCATATACCTATATATAACATATCATATACCAGTCACATATCACCTGTATATAACATATCATATATCATATACCAGTCATATATCACCTATATATAACATATCATATACCAGTCACATATCACCTGTATATATCATATACCAGTCACATATCACCTATATATAACATATCATATACCAGTCACATATCACCTGTATATATCATATACCAGTTACATATCACCTGTATATAACATATCATGTACCAGTCACATATCACCTTTATATATCATATCATGTACTAGTCACATATCACCTGTATATAACATATCATGTACCAGTCACATATCACCTGTATATATCATATACCAGTCATATATCACCTATATATAACATATCATATACCAGTCACATATCACCTGTATATATCATATACCAGTTACATATCACCTGTATATAACATATCATGTACCAGTCATATATCACCTGTATATATCATATACCAGTCATATATCACCTGTATATAACATATCATGTACCAGTCACATATCACCTTTATATAGCATATCATGTACTAATCACATATCACCTGTATATATCATATACCAGTCATATATCACCTATATATAACATATCATATACCAGTCACATATCACCTGTATATATCATATCCCAGTCACATATCACCTGTATATAACATATCATATACCAGTTACATATCACCTGTATATATCATATACCAGTCACATATCACCTATATATAACATATCATGTACCAGTCACATATCACCTGTATATAACATATCATGTACCAGTCACATATCACCTTTATATATCATATACCAGTCACATATCACCTGTATATATCATATATACCAGTCACATATCACCTGTATATAACATATCATGTACCAGTCACATATCACCTGTATATAACATATCATGTACCAGTCACATATCACCTTTATATATCATATACCAGTCACATATCACCTGTATATATGATATACCAGTCACATATCACCTGTATATAACATATCATATACCAGTCACATATCACCTGTATATATCATATATACCAGTCACATATCACCTGTATATAACATATCATGTACCAGTCACATATCACCTGTATATATCATATACCAGTCACATATCACCTGTGCCCTCAGGTGCCCCAATAATATATACAGGGGGCAGGACCCTCAGGTGCTCTGATCCCAGGAGCTCACAATCAGAGCTGCCTATCACACAGTCACGCCATTGCCGCGTTACCTTACCTGCCAAAGTCACAGAGCTTCAGCACGGCGGTGTCGGGGTCCAGCAGCAGGTTCTGTGGCTTGATGTCCCGATGGCAGATCCCAAAGGAATGGATGTAGGCTAAACTGCGGAACAGCTGATACATGTACAACTAAGGGAACAAGATGACACAGGACCAGAGTGACTGCAATGTACCCAGCAGCTCTGCTATACCATCATACGAACCCAATCCCTGCAGCTCTGCTATACCAACATACTAACCCAACCCCAGCGCTCTCAGCTATATCAACACGCTAACCCAATGCCAGCAGCTCTACTATACCAACATACTAATCCAACTGCAGCAGCTCTGCTATACCAACATGCTAACACAACCACAGAAGCTCTGTTATGCCAACATATTAACCCAACCCTAGCACCTCTGCATCACCACCCTCACCTACTGTACCCCCAAGCAGCTCTGCTATACATACAGGAGGGGTATACAGGATGCCCCAGCAGCAGGACCCCCGGGGTATACAGGATGCCCCCAGAAGCAGGACCCCCGGGGTACACAGGATGCCCCCAGCAGCAGGACCCCCGGGGTATACAGGATATAATCACCTTAACGTAGATCATGGGGAGCGCCTGCTTGGCTCGGCTGTAATGTCGGGCCACTCTGTACACCGTCTCCGGAACATAGTCCAGCACCAGGTTTAGGTACACCTCATCTTTCTATAGAAGGAAGAAATAATCCGGTAACATCCGCATACATCCCATAATACCAGTCACATCCAATAATACCAGTTACATCTCTTAATCCCAGTCACATCCCTAAATACCAGTAACATCCTGGATACATCCGATAATGGGGGGGGGGGGGGGGCAACCCGGCACACATCCCATAGCAGGGGTCACACATCCCATAGTGGAGGTCACACATCCCATAGTGGAGGTCACACATCCCATAGTGGAGGTCACACATCCCATAGCAGGGGTCACACATCCCATAGTGGAGGTCACACATCCCATAGTGGAGGTCACACATCCCATAGTGGAGGTCACACATCCCATAGTGGAGGTCACACATCCCATAGTGGAGGTCACACATCCCATAGTGGAGGTCACACATCCCATAGTGGAGGTCACACGTCCCATAGTGGAGGTCACACGTCCCATAGTGGAGGTCGCACGTCCAATAGTCGGGGTCACACGTCCCATAGTCGGGGTCACACGTCCCATAGTGGGGGTCACACGTCCCATAGTGGGGGTCACACGTCCCATAGAGGGGGTCACACGTCCCATAGAGGGGGTCACACGTCCCATAGCGGGGGTCACACGTCCCATAGCGGGGGTCACACGTCCAATAGCGGGGGTCACACGTCCAATAGCGGGGGTCACACATCCCATAGCGGGGGTCACACGTCCCATAGCAGGGGTCACACATCCCATAGTGGGGGTCACACGTCCCATAGCGGGGGTCACACATCCCATAGTGGGGGTCACACATCCCATAATCCCGGGGTCACACATCCCATAGTGGGGGTCACACATCCCATAATCCCGGGGTCCCTCACCTTCTCCCCGCTGGAGTAGAAGAAGTAGCGCAGCCGCACGATGTTGCAGTGGTCCAGCTTCCTCATTATCTGCAGCTCCCGGTTCTGAAATTTAAAACAGAAAATGTTAGGAGGGAATCTTGTCTCTATGGTTACTGAGCGCCGAGTCCTCCCCCCCCCCATGTTTCCAGCGCCCCCTGGAGGCAGAGAGGGGGCATACTGTGGGCTCAGCTCATCATTACTCCCATTCCTCCTGCTCTGCGGCCTCCTCTACACCCCCCCATCCTCCTGCTCTGCGGCCTCCTCTACACCCCCCCCCATCCTCCAGCTCTGCGGCCTCCTTTACACCCCCCATCCTCCAGCTCTGCGGCCTCCTTTACACCCCCCATCCTCCAGCTCTGCGGCCTCCTTTACACCCCCCCATCCTCCTGCTCTGCGGCCTCCTTTACACCCCCCATCCTCCAGCTCTGCGGCCTCCTTTACACCCCCCATCCTCCTGCTCTGCGGCCTCCTCTACACCCCCCCATCCTCCTGCTCTGCGGCCTCCTTTACACCCCCCATCCTCCTGCTCTCCGGCCTCCTCTACACCCCCCCATCCTCCTGCTCTGCGGCCTCCTTTACACCCCCCCCCCATCCTCCAGCTCTGCGGCCTCCTTTACACCCCCCCTCCTCCAGCTCTGCGGCCTCCTTTACACCCCCCATCCTCCAGCTCTGCGGCCTCCTTTACACCCCCCATCCTCCAGCTCTGCGGCCTCCTTTACACCCCCCATCCTCCAGCTCTGCGGCCTCCTTTACACCCCCCATCCTCCAGCTCTGCACCCTCCTCTCCATCCCCCAGCTCTGCGGCCTCCTCTCCATCCCCCAGCTCTGCGGCCTCCTCTCCATCCCCCAGCTCTGCGGCCTCCTCTCCATCCCCCAGCTCTGCGGCCTCCTCTCCATCCCCCAGCTCTGCGGCCTCCTCTCCATCCCCCAGCTCTGCGGCCTCCTCTCCATCCCCCAGCTCTGCACCCTCCTCTCCATCCCCCAGCTCTGCACCCTCCTCTCCATCCCCCAGCTCTGCACCCTCCTCTCCATCCCCCAGCTCTGCACCCTCCTCTCCATCCCCCAGCTCTGCGGCCTCCTCTCCATCCCCCAGCTCTGCGGCCTCCGCTCCATCCCCCAGCTCTGCGGCCTCCTCTCCATCCCCCAGCTCTGCGGCCTCCTCTCCATCCCCCAGCTCTGCACCCTCCTCTCCATCCCCCAGCTCTGCACCCTCCTCTCCATCCCCCAGCTCTGCACCCTCCTCTCCATCCCCCAGTTCTGCGGCCTCCTCTCCATCCCCCAGCTCTGCGGCCTCCTCTCCATCTCCCAGTTCTGCGGCCTCCTCTCCATCCCCCAGCTCTGAGGCCTCCTCTCCATCTCCCAGTTCTGCGGCCTCCTCTCCATCCCCCAGCTCTGCGGCCTCCTCTCCATCCCCCAGCTCTGCGGCCTCCTCTCCATCCCCCAGCTCTGCACCCTTCGCTCCATCCCCCAGCTCTGCGGCCTCCTCTCCATCCCCCAGCTCTGCGGCCTCCTCTCCATCCCCCAGCTCTGCGGCCTCCTCTCCATCCCCCAGCTCTGCGGCCTCCTCTCCATCCCCCAGCTCTGCACCCTCCTCTCCATCCCCCAGCTCTGCACCCTCCTCTCCATCCCCCAGCTCTGCACCCTCCTCTCCATCCCCCAGCTCTGCGGCCTCCTCTCCATCCCCCAGCTCTGCACCCTCCTCTCCATCCCCCAGCTCTGCGGCCTCCTCTCCATCTCCCAGTTCTGCGGCCTCCTCTCCATCCCCCAGCTCTGCGGCCTCCTCTCCATCCCCCAGCTCTGCGGCCTCCTCTCCATCCCCCAGCTCTGCGGCCTCCTCTCCATCCCCCAGCTCTGCGGCCTCCTCTCCATCCCCCAGCTCTGCGGCCTCCTCTCCATCTCCCAGTTCTGCAGCCTCCTCTCCATCCCCCAGCTCTGCGGCCTCCTCTCCATCCCCCAGCTCTGCGGCCTCCTCTCCATCTCCCAGTTCTGCAGCCTCCTCTCCATCCTCCTCTACCCTCCAGCTCTAATCTCTAGCACATGGCGAGTCTTGCAGGCGGCTGTGATCATGTGACTTATGGCAGCTCTGCAGGACAATGTGGGGGGCAGCTGTTTCCTGACTACTTTGAAGTTGATCTTTTCAGGGAGAGGAGGAAACCAGGCGGTGCGTCCGCAGTCCAGTCCGTAGTCACCTGCCCCCCGCACTAATACCATCTGCCCAGAACCCCAAGCTGCCCCAATAGAGAGGGCACATCACAGGAGAGCATGTAATAACCCTGTACTGAGGATACACACATGTAATAACCCTGTACTGAGGATACACACATGTAATAACCCTGTACTGAGGATACACACATGTAATAACCCTGTACTGAGGATACACACATGTAATAACCCTGTACTGAGGATACACACATGTAATAACCCTGTACTGAGGATACACACATGTAATAACCCTGTACTGAGGATACATACATGTAATAATCCTGCACTGAGGATACACACATGTAATAATCCTGCACTGAGGACACAGAGAACATAAAGTTTAAGGCTTTAAAGGGGAAGTCCGGGCAAAATAATTTTAAGATATGTTAGTGCCCAACAAAACTTATGAAAGACTAAAAGACATTTATTATGGGAGACGCAGCTATAGAGCATATTCCCTGCACTTCAGGTGTTCAGGTCCCTGCACTTACTACAGCATGGCGTGTTCAGGTCCCTGCACTTACTACAGCATGGCGTGTTCACGTGTCTGCACTTACTACAGCATGGCGTGTTCAGGTCCCTGCACTTACTACAGCATGGCGTGTTCAGGTCCCTGCACTTACTACAGCATGGCGTGTTCACGTGTCTGCACTTACTACAGCATGGCGTGTTCACGTGTCTGCACTTACTACAGCATGGCGTGTTCACGTGTCTGCACTTACTACAGCATGGCGTGTTCACGTGTCTGCACTTACTACAGCATGGCGTGTTCAGGTCCCTGCACTTACTACAGCATGGCGTCTTCAGGTCTAACCCCCCCCCCCAACACACACATCCCAGGGGACAGCAGGTGTACCAGTCTATACCCCCCACCCAGCACACACATCCCAGGGGGCAGCAAGTGTACCAGTCTAAACCCCCCCCAAGCACACACATCCCAGGAGGCAGCAGGTGTACCAGTCTATACCCCCCCCCCCCCCCAGCACACACATCCCAGGAGGCAGCAGGTGTACCAGTCTATACCCCCTCCCCCCCCAGCACACACATCCCAGGAGGCAGCAGGTGTACCAGTCTATACACCCCCACCCCCCCCACACACACACACATCCCAGGGGCAGCAGGTGTACCAGTCTATACCCCCCTCCCCTCCCCCCCAAAACACACATCCCAGGGGCAGAAGGTGTACCAGTCTATACCCCCCTCCCCTCCCCCCCAAAACACACATCCCAGGGGCAGCAGGTGTACCAGTCTATACCCCCCTCCCCTCCCCCCCAACACACACATCCCAGGGGCAGCAGGTGTACCAGTCTATACCCCCTCCCCCAGCACACACATCCCAGGGGGCAGCAGGTGTACCAGTCTATACCCCCCTCCCCTCCCCCCAACACACACATCCCAGGGGGCAGCAGGTGTACCAGTCTATACCCCCTCCCCCAGCACACACATCCCAGGGGGCAGCAGGTGTACCAGTCTATACCCCCTCCCCCAGCACACACATCCCAGGGGGCAGCACGTTACCAGTCTATACCCCCCCAACACACACATCCCAGGGGCAGCAGGTGTACCAGTCTATACCCCCCCCCCCAGCACACACATCCCAGGGGGCAGCAGGTGTACCAGTCTATACCCCCTCCCCCAGCACACACATCCCAGGGGGCAGCAGGTGTACCAGTCTATACCCCCCCCCCAGCACACACATCCCAGGGGGCAGCAAGTGTACCAGTCTATACCCCCTCCCCCAGCACACACATCCCAGGGGGCAGCAGGTGTACCAGTCTATACCCCCCCCCCCAGCACACACATCCCAGGGGGCAGCAAGTGTACCAGTCTATACCCCCTCCCCAATACACACATCCAGCAGGTGTAGCAGCCTATACCCCCCCCCCAGCACACACATCCCAGGGGGCAGCAGGTGTAGCAGCCTATACCCCCCCCCCCCCCCAATACACACATCCAGCAGGTGTAGCAGCCTATACCCCCCCCCCCCCACCAGCACACACATCCCAGGGGGCAGCAGGTGTACCAGCCTATACCCCCTCCCCCAGCACACACATCCCAGGGGGCAGCAGGTGTACCAGTCTATACCCCCCCCCCCCCCAGCACACACATCCCAGGGGGCAGCAGGTGTACCAGCCTATACCCCCCCCAATACACACATCCAGCAGGTGTAGCAGCCTATACCCCCCCCCCCACCAGCACACACATCCCAGGGGGGTTGAGGAGGATTTGTCTGTCCTGACTAGTGATGCTGATGCTGTGTAATACCAGTATGTATGGATGCTGCTGCTGTGTAGTAGCAGTATGTATGTATGTATGTATGTATGTATGTAAGTATGGATGCTGCTGTGTAATACCAGTATGTATGTATGGATGCTGCTGCTGTGTAATACCAGTATGCATGTATGGATGGATGATGCTGTGTAATACCAGTATGCATGTATGGATGGATGATGCTGCTGTGTAATACCAGTATGTATGTATGGATGCTGCTGCTGTGTAATACCAGTATGTATGTATGTATGGATGCTGATGCTGTGTAATACCAGTATGTATGTATGGATGCTGCTGCTGTGTAATACCAGCATGTATGTATGTATGTATGGATGGATGCTGCTGCTGTGTAATACCAGTATGTATGTATGGATGTTGCTGCTGTGCAGTACCAGTATGGATGTATGTATGTATGTATGGATGCTGCTGCTGTGTAATACCAGTATGTATGTATGTATGGATGTTGCTGCTGTGCAGTACCAGTATGGATGTATGTATGGCCGATACTGCTGTGTAGTACCAGGCACACTTACATAGTGTAAAGCTGCAGTATGACATAAAGGGCAAAAATAATAATAAAATAAAATCTTTCTTACATATTGATGTGTTAAATTGTAGTGGGCAGAATTCTCCAATTTTAGCTGGACTGCTGCGGCATGTGTGCGGGGTCCGGTGGGCCGGGACTGTTGCGGCATGTGTGCGGGGTCCGGTGGGCCGGGACTGTTGCGGCATGTGTGCGGGGTCCGGTGGGCCGGGACTGTTGCGGCATGTGTGCGGGGTCCGGCGGGCCGGGACTGTTGCGCCATGTGTGCGGGGTCCGGCGGGCCGGGACTGTTGCGGCATGTGTGCGGGGTCGGGTGGGCCGGGACTGTTGCGGCATGTGTGCGGGGTCCGGTGGGCCGGGACTGCAGTGGCATGTGTGCGGGGCCTGGCCGGGGCGGGGGGAGTTTTGGTTGGTATAGTGAGCGGCGTCCGGGAGTGACAGCGCGGCAGGGGGAGGAGAACAAAACATGACCGCATGGAGCAGGAGCTGCTGAGCAGAGAGGTGAGGTAACAGCTCTACACCTACCACTATTTGAAGTTCGCACTGCTGTTAGCGAGGGGCGGGCCGAGGAGGTGCTGGGGAGGCGGGGGACGGCACACTGACAGGAGCTCAGCTAGCCAGTAGCCACCTGTTATGTTCTCTTAATATGTTATGCTGCGCTATTGCGCAGCTTAACATAAAGTATCGAATCCTGGGAATCCTGGTACTGAACCGTTTTTTTGCAGTAGTATCGATATTTCGGTGCATCCCTAGTCCTGACAGCTGTCCCCCCAACACCACACCCCCCAGCGCAGCCTCCACACCGCACACCCCAGCGCAGCCTCAACACCGCACACCCCAGCGCAGCCTCCACACCGCACACCCCAGCGCAGCCTCCACACCGCACACCCCAGCGCAGCCTCCACACCGCACACCCCAGCGCAGCCTCCACACCGCACACCCCAGCGCAGCCTCCACACCGCACACCCCAGCGCAGCCTCCACACCGCACACCCCAGCGCAGCCTCCACACCGCACACCCCAGCGCAGCCTCCACACCGCACACCCCAGCGCAGCCTCCACACCGCACACCCCAGCGCAGCCTCCACACCGCACACCCCAGCGCAGCCTCCACATACTACCCCCTGCACCCCCATTTTATCAGATTCATAAGTACAGCCGTCTCCTTGTCATGTCTGCAGCAGCGTCTCCTCATGTACAGGCAGCTCCCCCCCCATACCTCCCCCGGGTGCAGCCTCACTTCTCTACACTGCGCCCTGCAGCCACATCATCGGGGTCACACAGCCCGATGGAGGGAGCAGCAAGAGGGGAATAATATCTTCTCCTGGGAATGGACTCCTGCAGGTACGGTACATCCCCCCCCCCCCCAAAGTACTGCAGGTGTAGTATTGCCCCCCCCCCCCAAAGTACTGCAGGTGTAGTATTGCCCCCCCCCCCCCCACAGTCCTATAGATATGGTATCACCCCCCACCCCGAGTCCTATAGGTATGGTATCTCCCTCCCCCAGAGTCCTATTGGTATGGTTCCCCCCCCAGAGTCCTATAGATATGGTATCCCCCCCACCCCGAGTCCTATAGGTATGGTATCCCCCTCCCCCAGAGTCCTATTGGTATGGTTCCCCCCCCAGAGTCCTATAGGTATGGTATCCCCCTCCCCCAGAGTCCTATAGGTATGGTTCCCCCCCAGAGTCCTAAAGGTATGATATCCCCCTCCCCCAAAGTCATATTGGTATGGTATCCCCCTCCCCC
Organism: Dendropsophus ebraccatus; assembly: GCF_027789765.1. Lineage (NCBI taxonomy): Eukaryota > Metazoa > Chordata > Amphibia > Anura > Hylidae > Dendropsophus > Dendropsophus ebraccatus. The sequence goes on from NC_091464.1 coordinate 97,205,968, forward strand.
AGAGTCCTATAGGTATGGTTCCCCCCCAGAGTCCTAAAGGTATGATATCCCCCTCCCCCAAAGTCATATTGGTATGGTATCCCCCTCCCCCAGAGTCCTAAAGGTATGGTATCCCCCCCACCCCGAGTCCTATAGGTATGGTATCCCCCTCCCTCAGAGTCCTATAGGTATGGTTACCCCCCAGAGTCCTAAAGGTATGGTATCCCCCTCCCCCAAAGTCATATTGGTATGGTATCCCCCTCCCCCAGAGTCCTAAAGGTATGGTATCCCCCTCCCCCAGAGTCATATTGGTATGGGCGTCTGGAGCCATTGCGGTCACAAATCACACAGCAGTGACTATTGCACAACCTGCATATTAATAGCAGCAACGCAGCCACCCCACACTGCTACTGGTTAACCTCTCCAGGGACTGACAGCGCAATACTCTCCCACCCCACACAGGGGCGACACACAATCCCTTATGTGAGATCTGCAGCTTAGAGTATATATGGAGAGCGGGGTCAGGACCATGTGCAGCCATATGGGGAACCCTACCTGTAAATACATCCCCCTGGAGTGACCCCCCCTCTACATATGACCCCTCGTGGTGACACCGCTCACCTTGAACCTCTTGTCCTGCAGGACCTTCTTAATGGCCACCAGCTCTCCTGAGTCGCACAGTTTGGCCTGGTAGACCACACCAAAGGAGCCATTACCGATCACCTTGGTGTCTGTGTAGCTGACCTCCTGCTGCCGGTCCGGACCCTGACCCGGAGTCGCTACTACTGTGGTGACTTTACTGCCGTCCTTGTCTCCTGGGAAAAGAAAAAATACCATGTAAAGACCATGGAAGGCAAGCAAGACTGTATAACCTTTCCTCACACTCACATTCAAACCAATCCACCATGGCCAAAGACCTGTCTAAGGACACCAGGGACAACACTGTAGACATGCACAAGGCTGGGATGGGCTACAGGACAATAGGCAGAAGCTTGGTGAGACAGCAACAACTGCCCCCTCATGGATTACAATGCCGCAGGACACACATGGTCCCCCTCCTAACACCAGCACATGTCCAGGCCCGTGTAACATCACCAATGACTGAGTGATCCAGAGGAGACATGGGAGAAGGTCATGTGACCAGATCAGACCAATGTACAACTTTCTGGTATCAACTCCACTTGATGTGCTAAGAAGGAAACCCGAGACAACTAACTGAGGAAACCCAGAGCCGGGACAACTAACTGAGGAAACCCCCAGCCGGGACAACTAACTGAGGAAACCCCCAGCCGGGACAACTAAGGAGGAAACCCCCAGCCGGGACAACTAACTGAGGAAACCCCCAGCCGGGACAACTAAGGAGGAAACCCCCAGCCGGGACAACTAAGGCTACGTTCACACAGAGCAAAAGGAGCGGATTACGCAAGGAAATATTTCCGCCTGAAATCAACTGACGCTGAATTCCGAGCAGAATATAAGCAGAATGCAAGCAGAATCCCTGCGTATTCTGCTAGGAAAGTGTTCAGCTCGTAATCAGCTCTTGACAAATTCAGCGCGGAATACTCGAGGAATCCGCGCTGAATCCGCATGCATTCAGCGCTGAAATTCAGCGAGTATTTGGTGAGTAAACTAGACTATACCAGAACATATACTAGAATCCTCCTCCCCCCCCCCTTTCCCCATTTCCGCGCTGATTCAGCGAGTAATTTCCTCTTGTATTACGCTTGTATTCCGCGCTGAATCCGCGCTGAATCCGCGCTGAAACAGAAAATCAGAGCCCCATTGATTTGTATAGGCTTCCGCTAGCGGAAGAATGAACATGTTCATTCTTCTGGCGGAAAGCGGATTAGTTCAGTGCGGAAATTCCACTGTGTGAACTGCAGAGCAGAATTTCCATTCAACACAATGGAAATTAGCTCTGCACCTATTTTAACGGCTGAAATTTCAGCGCTGATTCAGCGCAGAAATTCAGCTGCTTTTGCTCAGTGGGAACGAGCCCTAAGGAGGAAACCCACAGCCGGGACAACTAAGGAGGAAACCCCCAGCCGGGACAACTAAGGAGGAAACCCACAGCCGGGACAACTAAGGAGGAAACCCACAGCCGGGACAACTAAGGAGGAAACCCCCAGCCGGGACAACTAAGGAGGAAACCCCCAGCCGGGACAACTAAGGAGGAAACATACAGCCGGGACAACTAAGGAAGAGACACACAGCCGGGACAACTAAGGAAGAAACCCACAGCCGGGACAACTAAGGAGGAGACACACAGCCGGGACAACTAAGGAGGAAACACACAGACGGGACAACTAACTGAGGAAACCCCCAGCCGGGACAACTAACTGAGGAAACCCCCAGCCGGGACAACTAACTGAGGAAACCCCCAGCCGGGACAACTAAGGAGGAAACACACAGCCGGGACAACTAAGGAGGAAACACACAGCCGGGACAACTAAGGAAGAAACCCACAGCCGGGACAACTAAGGAGGAAACACACAGGTGGGACAACTAAGGAGGAAACACACAGACGGGACAACTAAGGAGGAGACACACAGCCGGGACAAGTAAGGAGGAAACCCCCAGCCGGGACAACTAAGGAGGAGACACGCAGCCGGGACAACTAAGGAGGAAACCCACAGCCGGGACAACTAAGGAGGAAACACACAGCTGGGACAGGTAAGGAAGAAACCCACAGCCGGGACAACTAAGGAGGAGACACACAGCCGGGACAACAAAGAAGGAAACACACAGCCGGGACAACTAAGGAGGAAACACACAGCCGGGACAACTAAGGAAGAAACCCACAGCCGGGACAACTAACTGAGGAAACCCACAGCCGGGACAACTAAGGAGGAAACACACAGCCGGGACAACTAAGGAGGAAACCCACAGCCGGGACAACTAAGGAGGAAACACACAGCCGGGGCAACTAAGGAGGAGACACGCAGCCGGGACAACCGAGGAGGAAACCCAGAGCCGGGACAACTAAGGAGGAGACACGCAGCCGGGACAACTAAGGAGGAAACACACAGCCGGGACAACTAAGGAGGAAACCCAGAGCCGTGACAACTAAGGAGGAAACCCACAGCTGGGACAACTAAGGAGGAAACACACAGCTGGGACAACTAAGGAGGAAACACACAGCTGGGACAACTAAGGAGGAAACACACAGCCGGGACAACTAAGGAGGAAACACACAGCCGGGACAACTAAGGAGGAAACACACAGCCGAGACAACTAAGGAGGAGACCCACAGCCGGGACAACTAAGGAGGAAACCCAGAGCCGGGACAACTAAGGAGGAAACACACAGCTGGGACAGGAAGGAGGAAACCCACAGCCGGGACAAGAAGGAGGAAACCCACAGCCGGGACAACTAAACACAATAGGAAATCGATGGAGGGAGTTGTAACTCAATGTAGCCCCCAGCAATAATATACTTATTATTCTCCTGTATATACACAATATTTACAGCATATACATCACACTCCATGGATAGAAGGATGGCTCCCCTCTGTGTGTGTGATGGATGGCTCCCCCTCTGTGTGTGATGGATGGCTCCCCCTCTGTGTGTGATGGATGGCTCCCCCTCTGTGTGTGATGGATGGCTCCCCCTCTGTGTGTGATGGATGGCTCCCCTCTGTGTGTGATGGATGGCTCCCCTCTGTGTGTGTGATGGATGGCTCCCCTCTGTGTGTGTGATGGATGGCTCCCCCTCTGTATGTGTGATGGATGGCTCCCCCTCTGTGTGTGATGGATGGCTCCCCTCTGTGTGTGATGGATGGCTCCCCTCTGTGTGTGATGGATGGCTCCCCTCTGTGTGTGATGGATGGCTCCCCTCTGTGTGTGATGGATGGCTCCCCTCTGTGTGTGATGGATGGCTCCCCCTCTATGTGTGTGATGGATGGCTCCCCCTCTATGTGTGTGATGGATGGCTCCCCCTCTATGTGTGTGATGGATGGCTCCCCCTCTATGTGTGTGATGGATGGCTCCCCCTCTATGTGTGTGATGGATGGCTCCCCCTCTCTGTGTGTGATGGATGGCTCCCCCTCTCTGTGTGTGATGGATGGCTCCCCCTCTCTGTGTGTGATGGATGGCTCCCCCTCTCTGTGTGTGATGGATGGCTCCCCCTCTCTGTGTGTGATGGATGGCTCCCCCTCTGTGTGTGAGATGGATGGCTCCCCCTCTGTGTGTGAGATGGATGGCTCCCCTCCGTGTGTGTGATGGATGGCTCCCCCTCTATGTGTGTGATGGATGGCTCCCCCTCTATGTGTGTGATGGATGGCTCCCCCTCTATGTGTGTGATGGATGGCTCCCCCTCTATGTGTGTGATGGATGGCTCCCCCTCTGTGTGTGATGGATGGCTCCCCCTCTATGTGTGTGATGGATGGCTCCCCCTCTATGTGTGTGATGGATGGCTCCCCCTCTATGTGTGTGATGGATGGCTCCCCTCTGTGTGTGTGATGGATGGCTCCCCTCTGTGTGTGTGATGGATGGCTCCCCTCTGTGTGTGATGGATGGCTCCCCTCTGTGTGTGATGGATGGCTCCCCCTCTGTATGTGTGATGGATGGCTCCCCTCTGTGTGTGATGGATGGCTCCCCCTCTGTATGTGTGATGGATGGCTGCCCCTCTGTGTGTGATGGATGGCTGCCCCTCTATGTGTGATGGATGACTCCCCCTCTGTGTGTGATGGATGGCTCCCCCTCTGTATGTGTGATGGATGGCTCCCCTCTGTGTGTGATGGATGGCTGCCCCTCTATGTGTGATGGATGGCTCCCCCGTCTGTGTGTGATGGATGGCTCCCCCTCTGTATGTGTGATGGATGGCTGCCCCTCTGTGTGTGATGGATGGCTGCCCCTCTGTGTGTGATGGATGGCTGCCCCTCTATGTGTGATGGATGGCTCCCCTCTGTGTGTGTGATGGATGGCTCCCCCTCTGTATGTGTGATGGATGGCTCCCCCTCTGTATGTGTGATGGATGGCTACCCCTCTGTGTGTGATGGATGGCTCCCCCTCTGTATGTGTGATGGATGGCTGCCCCTCTGTGTGTGATGGATGGCTCCCCCTCTGTATGTGTGATGGATGGCTGCCCCTCTATGTGTGATGGATGGCTCCCGGGTCTACATGACAATACCCCAGATGATTGTGTCGCCCTGTGTAGTCTCTGCCAATTTATCATGTTTAATAATATCTCTGCTTGCTGTCAAACAGGAATGTTCACAGAAGTGTATCCTGGTCATGTGATGCGCACCATGTGACCAGCACTGTCTTGCTCCATTACATACAGTGAAGTATGGTGGTTACTGGCCCTTTAACCCCTTAAGGACAGAGCCTGAAATGGCCTTAATGACAGAGACAAATTTTATGAATATGACCAGTGTCACTTTATTCATTAATAACTTCGGGATGCTTTTACCTATCCGGCTGATTCTGAGATTGTTTTCTCGTGACATATTGTACTTTACATTTCTGGTAAATTGGAGTCGATACTCATAACGAATCTTTATGAAAAAACCCCAAATAATGTGAAAAAATGTGAAAAACTGCATTTTTCCAACTTTTAAACTTTTTTGCGTATACAGAAAGTGGTTATACCACATAAATTATATATTAAATAGCATTAGCAACATGTCTACTTTATGTTGGCGGCATTTATTAAACTATCTTTCATTTTTTTTAGACGATAGGAAGCTTAAAACATTAGCAGCAAATTTCAAAATTTTCAGTAAAATTTCAAAATCAGATATTTTTAGGGACCTGTTCAGGTTTAAAGTGTATTTGAGGGGCCTGTATGTTAGAAAGCCCCACAAAGCACCCCATTTCAGAAACTGCACCCCCCACACTCTGCAAAAGCATATCCAGAAAGTGTTTTAACCCTTTAGGGGAGTCACAGAAATAAAAGCTAAGTGTGTAAGAAATTTAAAAATTTTAATTTTCTGTGCAGAGATTTTATAGTAATCCAATATTTTTCATAATTATAAACCTATTACCAGAGAAATGCACCCCAATATTGATTGCCCCGTTTCTGCAGTTTATAGAAATACCCCATATGTGGCCCTATTGCGCTATTTGACGCAACCACAAGCCTCAGATATAAGGGAGCGCCTAGTGAATTTCAACGCCTCCATTATATTTGGTCATTTCTGACTGTACCACTTCAGGTTGGCAGAGGCTCTGGGGTGCCAAAACCTAAAAAACACCCCTAAAGGGACACCATTTAGAAAACTACACCCCTCAAGGAATGTAACAAGGGGTGCGGTGAGCATTTGGACCCCACAGGTGTGTCACAGATTTTCCCAACAATATGGCGTGAAAAAAGAAAAATTTATTTTTTACACTAAAACGTTCTAGCCTTCAATTTTTCATTTTCTTAAAGGGATAAGAGGAAAAAAAAGACACAAAATGTGTAGCGCAGTTTCTCCCGAGTACAGAAATACCCCACATGTGGCGATAAAGTGCCAAGGGGGCGCAGGACGAGCCTCCAAAAGGAAGGAGCGCCAATTGGCTTTTGGAAGCTGAATTTCACTGGAAAGGATTTCAAGGGCCATGTCGCATTTACAGAGCCCTCGTGCTGCCAAGACACTGGAAACCCCCCCCAAGTGACCCCATTCTGGAAACTACACCCCTCAAGGAATCTAACAAGGGGCACAGTGAGCATATGGACCCCACTGGTGACGGGCACAAATGTGGAGCAATGTGACGTAAAAGTAAAAAATTTCATTTTTTCACTTTCATGGCACAAATGTGCCCGTCATCAAGGGGTCCATATCCTCATTGCACCTCTTGTTAGATTCCCTGAGGGGTGCAGTTTCCAGAATGGGGTCACTTGTGGGGGGTTTCCAGTGTTTTGGCAGCACAAGGGCTCTGTAAATGCGACATGGCGTTCATCATCCATTCTAGCCAAATCCAACCTCCAAAATCCAAATGGCGCTCCTTTCCTTCGGAGGCTTGCCCTGCGCCCACATGGCGCTTTATGTCCACATGTGGGGTATTTACGGACTCGGGGGAAATTGCTCTACACATATTGTGTGTTTTTTTCTCTTTTAACCCCTTGTGAAAATGATAGATTCAAGGCTAAACCAACATTATAGTGTAAAAAATTTAATATTTCATTTTCACGCCACATTGTTTCACATTTGTGCCCGTCACCAGTGGGGTCCATATGCTCACTACACCCCTTGTTACATTCCTTGAGGGGTGTAGTTTCCATAATGGGGTCACTTGTGGGGGGTTTTCAACTGTCTTGGCAACACAGAGGCCTTTTGAATGCAACATGGCCCCTCGAAATCCATTCCATCCAAATCCAGCCTTCAAAAACCAAATGGCGCTCCGTCCCTTCGGAGGCTTACCCTGCACCCGCATGGCGCTTTATGTCCACATGTGGGGTATTTCCGTACTCAGGGGAAATTGCTCTACACATTTATTGTTTTTTTTTTATCTTTTAGCCCCTTGTGAAAATGAAAAAATCATGACAAGATTAATGATTTAGAGTAAAAATTTTACAAAAATTACACTAAATGTTGGTCTAGCCTTGATTTTTTCCATTTCCACAAGGGGTTAAAAAAGAAAATGAACACAAAACGTGTAGGGTAGTTTCCCCTGAGTACGAAAATACCCCACATGTGGGCATAATGTGCCATATGGGCACAGGGCAAGCCACCAAAGGGACAGAGCGCCATTTAGAGGCTGGAATGGAGGATGGAGGCCATGTCGCAATTACAAAGCTCCTGTGCTGCCAGGTCAGTAGAAACCCCCCACAAGTGACCCCATTCTGGAAACTACACCCCATAAGGAATCTAACAAGGGGGGCAGTGAGCATATGGACCCCACTGGTGACAGTCACTTACGTAGAACATGTGCCGAGAAAATAAAAAATACCATTTTTTTCATTTTCATGTCCCAAATGTGGCCGTCACCAGGGGGCCATATCCCCGCTGCCCCCCTTGTTAGATTCCTTATGGGGTGTAGTTTCCAGAATGGGGTCACTTGTGGGGGGTTTCTACTGTCCTGGCCGCACAGAGGCTTTGTAATTGCATCATGGCATCCTCTAATGGGAATGGCGGCCATACCTACTTAGCTGGGGAAAAGGGACAATTCTAATTTATTTGGGGGTATTAGGGCAATTATTAGTTTATAAGGTTGGAAATGACAGGTGTCCATCAAATTCAACCTGTGTTAATCCAGAGGAAGGCAAAAACCCCTCGTGAGGAAGACGACAGTAGCCTCATCACAGGGGAAAAATTCCTTCCCGACTCCATAATGGCGATCAGAATAAACCCCGGATCAACGTGACCCCTGAAATAGGAATAAGGGACAGAATTTAGATAATGTAGAACTCCAATGACGTGTGGTACGCCTTGGAGCGATCCAGTATGCAGAGGCCGGGGTGATCAGGACAGGTGTCACACTGGTAAATGGTGTCCTTCCTGATCCCCCTATTACGCCACACTCTGCACTTCTTCTGGGGTCTCCTGTTCTCCAGTGTGGGGGACGTCACCTGGAAAATGTTGTCCTGGTGCGATCCGGGGTCCTTCATATCCAGAAGTGCTGGGTCCGCTCCATGGCTGCTAAATATTAGGGCTTTATTACTGCTTCTGATATTTCGGATTGTGCCGCAAGCTACAGTAGCTCGGGCAGCGAGGGACCGGAAGAGGGGGCGCTGGTATAAAAGTTATCCCCGTACAGGTGGTGACCTTTATCCAGCAGTGGGAAGATCAGTTCCCGGACGATCTTTCCACTTGTTCCGCGGATGGGGGGGGCGGGGGCATTTGGGGGCTGGATTCGGGTGTCCCTTCCTACATACACTCTAAGGGTACGTGCACACTGCGGAATCGCGACAGATAACCCTTCGTGCATTCCACAGCTGGCACCCACCGGCGGAGTGATGCAGGCGCACGTCTCCACACGTGTCATAGACTCCATTCTATGCACGGGCGGATTCCGCTCTCCGTCCAATGTATTCATTCTTTGGATGGACGACGGAATCCGCCCGTGCATAGAATGGAGTCTATGACACGAGTAGAGACATGCGCCCGCATCAGTCTGCCGGCGGGTGCCAGCTGCGGAATGCACGAAGGGTTATCCTTCGCCATTCCGCAGTGTGCACGTACCCTAAATCTGTAAGTGTACCCAGAGGTACGCTCACAGAGTTTGTAGAATTTCACACCATACCGTGATCTCGTATTGGGACGGTACTGGCGGAAAAGACGTGTCTGGGGGGCAGCGTACGCTACGCTACCCCCAGACATGTCACTGGATGATGAGGACGATGAGGATGAATGGAGGAAAGAAGGATCCCCCCATTCATCCTCACTGGCTGTTTCGGTGTCGGAGGCAATAATAGCGTATGCGTCCGACACCGAAAACAACCTGGGGGTCATCTTTATACGGGGACTAGTATATGGGGTATGTAGTGGTGTAGTGTCAAACTTTATTCAATGTAGTGTGGTGTAATGTAGTGTTTTTTACATGTTTTTTTTACAGTAAGTATAAAAAAAAAAACTACGCCAACAAAGGAGTTGCTGATAAATGCCGCACTTATGCGCGGCACTTATCAGCAGACCGTGGCAGTAGAATATAGAAAAAAAAACACCCCACGCCAAAAAGGAGGAGTTGCTGATTACCAGCGCACTTTCGTGCGATGCTGATCAACACTCAGCGGCGATAGGGTGCGGAAAATAGAAAAAAAAAAAATTTTGAAAAAAAACTTTTTCTACATTCTGAACATCTCTGTAGCTGCTGATAAGTGTATTATACATATCAGCCGCTAGAGGGCAGCAGAGCGCAAAATCCGGAAAATGACGAGGCTGGAGCCGAAAATAGCCGAAAGAAGACGACGGGGACCGCCGGAAAGATCCGAAGACGCGCCGGAAAGACGGAGGACGCCGCGAACCCGGAAGACGCCGATCAGGAGCCCGGGACAGGTGAGTAATGTACAAATACCTGCTCTGGACCCCTCGGCTACCTAGCTGAGGGGTCCAGGGCAGGTATTTTTTATTTTGTGGGACTCTGATCGCCGTGTCACCGGCCAGATCGCCGTGAACGGCCAGCACGGTGACCACCACCGACCGCCATTTTTTTCCGATCGCCACTATTGGCTGATCTGAATTGATCAGCCTATAGCGGCGATCGTAAGCACGGGGGGTGTTAACCACGCCCCGTGCCGAGAAGCTATGATGGCCTGCTATGATTTATAGCAGGCCATCTTCCCCCATCGCTGTGTGCGAACACGCAGCGATCGGGGAAACATCGGGCGTAAATTTACGCCCTGATGCGCCAAGTACCAGGGCGCGAGGGCGTAAGTTTACGCCCGATGTCGTTAAGGGGTTAAGAACACTTCCTACTGCTCCAGTGTCATCATTAGTTAACCTCAGGTGAATGGAGTCAGACAAGTTCTCTCCTGTCATGGACTGGCGGCCAGTGCTGAACGCTCTGCTGATGTGGTGAATGTGACAGGCAGTAAAGCACACAACATTCTCAGCTCCATCATCAATGTACAAAAGACACAAGAACGAACATCACCATATCAATACTAAGGGCCACGAATCATGGAGGACGACAGGAGAGTCTGCCGGACAGTGGGGAATACTGACTGACTAACTACTGACAGGGGAGACAAAGAGAAGAGCCATGTATACTGCCCTAACTAATGACCGGGGGACAAAGAAAGGAGCCATCTATACAATGCTAACTACTGACCAGGGGGACAGAGAGAGAAGCCATCTAAACAGCCCTAACTACTGACCGGGGGGACAGAGAGAGGAGCCATCTATACAGCCCTAACTATTGACCGGGGGGGGGGGACAAAGAGAGGAGTCATCTATACAGCCCTAACTTCTGACAGGGGGGACAGAGAGAAGAGCAATCTATACAGCCCTAACTATTGACCGGGGGGACAAAGAGAGGAGTCATCTATACAGTCCTAACTACTGGCAGGGGAGACATAGAGAGGAGCCATCTATACAGCCCTAGCTACTTACCAGTGGGACAAAGAGAGGAGCCATCTATACTGCCCTAACTACTGACTGGGGGGACAGAGAAAAGAGTCATCTATACAGCCCTAGCTAATGACCGGGGGACAAAGAGGAGCCATCTATACTGCCCTAACTAACCACTGGGGGTATAGAGGGAAGAGACATCTTTACAGCCCTAACTACTGACCAGGGGTACAGAGAGAGGAGCCATCTATACAGTTCTAACTACTGACTCAGGGAACAGAGAGGGGAGCCATGTATACTGCCCTAACTACTGACCAGGGGGACAGAGAGAGGAGCCATATATACAGCCCTAACTACTGACCGGGAGGACAGAGAAAGGAGCCATCTATACAGCCCTAACTACTGACCGGGAGGACAGAGAAAGGAGCCATCTATACAGCCCTAACTATTGATCGGGGAGGGGGGGGGGAGGAGCCATCTAAACAGTCCTAACTAATTACCCAGGGAACAGAGAGGAGCCATCTATACAGCCCTAACTTCTGACCTGGGGGACAGAGAGAGGGGCCATGTATACTGCCCTAACTACTGACAGGGGGGACAGAGAGAGGAGCCATGTATACTGCCCTAACTACTGACAGGGGGGACAGAGAGAGGAGCCATCTATACAGCCCTAACTATTAACCGGGGGGACAAAAAGAGAGGAGTCATCTATACAGCCCTCACTACTGATCCAGGGAACAGAGAGAGGAGCCATCTCTACATCCCTAACTACTGAGAGGGGGGACAGAGAGAGGAGCCCTAACTATTGACTAGAGGGACAAAGAGGAGTCATCTATACAGCCTTAACAACTGGCAGGGGAGACAGAGAGAGGAACCATCTTTACAGCCCTAACTACTGACTGGCGGGACAGAAAGAGGAGCCATCTATACAGCCCTAGCTACTGACTAAGGGGGGGGGGGGGGGGGGAGACAATGAGAGGAGCCATCTATACTGCCCTAACTACTGAGCAGGGGGGAAAGAGAGAGGAGCCCTCTATATAGTCCTAACTACTGACCGGGGAGACAGAGAGAGGAGCAATCTATACAGCCCTAACTACTTACCCAGGGAACAGAGAGAGGGTCCATCTATACAGCCCTAACTATTGACTAGGGGGACAAAGAGAGGAGTTATCTATACAGCCCTAACAACTGGCAGGGAAGACAGAGAGAGAGAAGCCGTGTATACTGCCCTAACTATTGGCAGGGGAGACAGAGAGAGGAGCCATCTATACAGCCCTAACTACTGACCGGGGGACAGAAAGAGGAGCCATCTATACAGCCCTAACAACTGACTGGGGGGAACAGGGAGAGGAGCCATCTATACTTCCTTAACTACTGAGAGGGGGGACAGAGAGAGGAGGCATCTATACAGCCGTAACTACTGACCAGGGGGGACAGAAAGAGTTGCCATCTATACAGCCCTAACTACTGACTGGGGGGGGGACAGGGAGAGGAGCCATGTATACTGCCCTAACTACTGACCAGGGGGGAAAGAGAGAGGAGCCATGTATATAGTCCTAACTACTGACCGGGGAGACAGAGAGAGGAGCCCTCTATATAGTCCTAACTACTGACCTGGGAAGGGAAGTAATCTAATACAGGAGCCACCTAGGTGGTATGTAATATATATCTTCCAGTACTGTAAGGTGGATGTCTGTTGTTAAGCTTTTTGACTATTTCCAGTCACTGTAATTATAAGTATTGAAATTCTGAGGTATCAGCATTAGATCCTGTAAGGTGTGAGGTGCAGCCTCCATGGATCCCACAGATGATTGATGAGAATGAGATCTGGGGAATTTGAAGGCCGAGTCACCATCTTGATCTGTTATGTTCCTTATTCCTGAGCAATGTCTGCAGTGTGGCCCTGGGGCACAGATCACTATCACCCCGACTGCACACGTGGGTTACATGGATCATGTCAGGTGAGGTCACTGCACATCTCACAACTCCACCCGGTCACTACGTGCAGACACTGTCAGCCGGTTGAGATTAGGTGTCATCCTGCCCCAATGCTCTGAGGAGAGGACAGAGCCAAGACCTGAGAACATGAGACTTCTCCTGTCTCATGTCTGAGTTCCACACCATGCCCAGCTACCAAACATGGTGCTTTAAGGAGTGGCCTCCTCCTGCAGCAGGGTATCCCAGTGGGCGGCCTCCTCCTGCAGCAGGGTATCCCAGTGGGCGGCCTCCTCCTCCAGTAGGGTATTCCCAGGGCGGCCTCCTACTGCAGCAGGGTATCCCAGTGGGCGGCCTCCTCCTGCAGCAGGGTATCCCAGTGGGCGGCCTCCTACTGCAGCAGGGTATCCCAGTGGGCGGCCTCCTACTGCAGCAGGGTATCCCAGTGGGCGGCCTCCTACTGCAGCAGGGTATCCCAGTGGGCGGCCTCCTCCTCCAGTAGGGTATTCCCAGGGCGGCCTCCTACTGCAGCAGAGTATCCCAGTGGGCGGCCTCCTACTGCAGCAGGGTATCCCAGTGGGCGGCCTCCTCCTCCAGTAGGGTATTCCCAGGGCGGCCTCCTACTGCAGCAGGGTATCCCAGTGGGCGGCCTTCTCCTCCAGTAGGGTATTCCCAGGGCGGCCTCCTACTGCAGCAGGGTATCCCAGTGGGCGGCCTCCTCCTGCAGCAGGGTATCCCAGTGGGCGGCCTTCTCCTCCAGTAGGGTATTCCCAGGGCGGCCTCCTACTGCAGCAGGGTATCCCAGTGGGCGGCCTCCTCCTCCAGTAGGGTATTCCCAGGGCGGCCTCCTACTGCAGCAGGGTATCCCAGTGGGAGGCCTCCTCCTCCTCCAGTAGGGTATTCCCAGGGTGGTCTCCTACTGCAGCAGGGTATCCCAGTGGGCGGCCTCCTCCTCCAGTAGGGTATTCCCAGGGCGGCCTCCTACTGCAGCAGGGTATCCCAGTGGGCGGCCTCCTCCTCCAGTAGGGTATTCCCAGGGCGGCCTCCTACTGCAGCAGGGTATCCCAGTGGGCGGCCTCCTCCTCCAGTAGGGTATTCCCAGGGCGGCCTCCTACTGCAGCAGGGTATCCCAGTGGGCGGCCTCCTCCTCCAGTAGGGTATTCCCAGGGCGGCCTCCTACTGCAGCAGGGGTATCCCAGTGGGCGGCCTCCTCCTCCAGTAGGGTATTCCCAGGGCGGCCTCCTACTGCAGCAGGGTATCCCAGTGGGCGGCCTCCTCCTCCAGTAGGGTATTCCCAGGGTGGCCTCCTACTGCAGCAGGGTATCCCAGTGGGCGGCCTCCTCCTCCTCCAGTAGGGTATTCCCAGGGTGGTCTGCTACTGCAGCAGGGTATCCCAGTGGGCGGCCTCCTCCTCCAGTAGGGTATTCCCAGGGCGGCCTCCTACTGCAGCAGGGTATCCCAGTGGGCGGCCTCCTCCTCCTCCTCCAGTAGGGTATTCCCAGGGTGGTCTCCTACTGCAGCAGGGTATCCCAGGGGGCGGCCTTCTCCTCCTTCAGCAGAGTATCCCAGGGGGAGTTCTCCTCCTGCTCCTCCAGCAGGGTATCCCAGAGGGCAGCCTCCTCTGGCAGGGTATCCCTGTCAGCCCACATCCTTCTCCTCCATCAGGATACCGCACTCCTCCTGCAGCAGGGTATCCTAGGGGGCAGCCTTCTCCTCCCGCAGAGTATCCCAGGGGGAGTTCTCCTTCTGCTCCTCCAGCAGGGTATCCCAGGGGCGGCCTTCTCCTCCTCCTCCAGCAGGGTATCCCAGGGGCCGCCCTTCTCCTCCTTCAGCAGAGTATCCCAGGGGGAGTTCTCCTTCTGCTCCTCCAGCAGGGTATCCCAGGGGCGGCCTTCTCCTCCTCCTCCAGCAGGGTATTCCAGAGGGCAGCCTCTACTGGCAGGGTATCCCTGTCAGCCCACATCCTTCTCCTCCATTATGATATCCCAGGCTGCGCACTCCTCCTGCAGCAGGGTATCCTAGGGGGCGGCATTCTCCTCCAGCAGAGTATCCCAGGGGGAGTTCTCTTTCTGCTCCTCCAGCAGGGTATCCGGGGGGCGTCCTTCTCCTCCTCCTCCAGCAGGGTATACCAGGTGGTGGCATCCACCTCCTCCTTCAGCAGGGTATCCCAGGTCATACCCGGCAGGGTATCCCAGGGGGCGGCCTCCTCCTCCGGCAGGGTATCCCAGGGGGCGGCCTCCTCCTCCGGCAGGGTATCCCAGGGGGCGGCCTCCTCCTCCGGCAGGGTATCCCAGGGGGCGGCCTCCTCCTCCGGCAGGGTATCCCAGGGGGCGGCCTCCTCCTCCGGCAGGGTATCCCAGGGGGCGGCCTCCTCCTCCGGCAGGGTATCCCAGGGGGCGGCCTCCTCCTCCGGCAGGGTATCCCAGGGGGCGGCCTCCTCCTCCGGCAGGGTATCCCAGGGGGCGGCCTCCTCCTCCGGCAGGGTATCCCAGGGGGGCGGCCTCCTCCTCCGGCAGGGTATCCCAGGGGGCGGCCTCCTCCTCCGGCAGGGTATCCCAGGGGGCGGCCTCCTCCTCCGGCAGGGTATCCCAGGGGGGCGGCCTCCTCCTCCGGCAGGGTATCCCAGGGGGCGGCCTCCTCCTCCGGCAGGGTATCCCAGGGGGCGGCCTCCTCCTCCGGCAGGGTATCCCAGGGGGCGGCCTCCTCCTCCGGCAGGGTATCCCAGGGGGGCGGCCTCCTCCTCCGGCAGGGTATCCCAGGGGGCGGCCTCCTCCTCCGGCAGGGTATCCCAGGGGGCGGCCTCCTCCTCCGGCAGGGTATCCCAGGGGGCGGCCTCCTCCTCCGGCAGGGTATCCCAGGGGGGCGGCCTCCTCCTCCGGCAGGGTATCCCAGGGGGGCGGCCTCCTCCTCCGGCAGGGTATCCCAGGGGGCGGCCTCCTCCTCCGGCAGGGTATCCCAGGGGGGCGGCCTCCTCCTCCGGCAGGGTATCCCAGGGGGGCGGCCTCCTCCTCCGGCAGGGTATCCCAGGGGGCGGCCTCCTCCTCCGGCAGGGTATCCCAGGGGGGCGGCCTCCTCCTCCGGCAGGGTATCCCAGGGGGGCGGCCTCCTCCTCTCCGGCAGGGTATCCCAGGGGGCGGCCTCCTCCTCCGGCAGGGTATCCCAGGGGGCGGCCTCCTCCTCCGGCAGGGTATCCCAGGGGGGCGGCCTCCTCCTCCGGCAGGGTATCCCAGGGGGCGGCCTCCTCCTCCGGCAGGGTATCCCAGGGGGCGGCCTCCTCCTCCGGCAGGGTATCCCAGGGGGCGGCCTCCTCCTCCGGCAGGGTATCCCAGGGGGCGGCCTCCTCCTCCGGCAGGGTATCCCAGGGGGCGGCCTCCTCCTCCGGCAGGGTATCCAAGGGGGCGGCCTCCTCCTCCGGCAGGGTATCCCAGGGGGCGGCCTCCTCCGGCTCTACAGTGCAGTACATCTGGCTCTACAGTGTGGTACAGAGCTGTGTACAGTATACGAGCAGTTTACAGGGAACGTCCTGCCAAGCAGCTGATGAAGACAGAAGTGGCGGTGAGGTCCGTGACCTGCACGCTGCCGTAATAGGGATAAAAGTTTCTATTCCCTGGTGAATCAGCTGAGCCGGTCTGTATGGGGGAGGGGAGGGTAACAATAGGACTGGCAGCCACCCCTGTAGTTTCGGTGGAGTTCCCGGTCGTCTCCACGGCTGGGAGATGGGCGCCTCCTCTGATGTCTTGCAGAAACAATCACCCGTAACGGTATAGGAAGGCGACATACACATTGGGATGGATCTGACGGATACACCTAACACTATAGAGCCAGAGAAAAGATGGAAGCTGGAGAACTACAATCTCCAGAAAGCCTGACACCGCTACAGGTCACTGACTAGACCCCGCTCCTCATCATATATTACAGCACAATAGTGCCCCCCCCAACCCAGTGTGCCGAACAGTGCCCCCTCCTTGGGAGAGAATAACAGGAAAGGCATGGCAGGGCGGCAGATAATCAGTTGGATTACCATTAACCCTTTGTGTGGCCCGCTGCCTTCACACCCCCCACAAGTGGTCAAGGGACAGATTCTACAAGCCAGCAGGGACCCAGATCGGTAGCTGACATCATCAACTTAGGCGCAGTGACATCATCAGATCCCACCCTGCTCCCTCCTCTATCCAGAGATCTGGGCTCAGTGATGAGCGGCTGAGAAACCCGACTAAAATAGCTGGAGTGGGCGGCGCGGAGACGATTATATAGATGGCGGGCGGCCAGGACACGGGAGGAAACGTGACTCATTGATGACACCGATGATCTGAT
The DNA here is from genome assembly GCF_027789765.1 of Dendropsophus ebraccatus. Classification (NCBI taxonomy): domain Eukaryota; kingdom Metazoa; phylum Chordata; class Amphibia; order Anura; family Hylidae; genus Dendropsophus; species Dendropsophus ebraccatus. Next base: position 97,223,129 of record NC_091464.1, read on the forward strand.
CCCATCACAGCCGAGAGTGATCTATGATCCCACCGCGCCGAACCCGAGGGCGAAACTGAGAGGCGGCTAAGGACACCCCACATACACGCTGTCCCATAAACCCCCACACCACCAGACATAGCTCTGTCACACCCCCCCCCCACACACACACACACACACAACCATCAGACACGGCTCTGTCACCCCCCCCCCCCCACACACACACACACACACACACGCCACCAGACACGGCTCTGTCACCCCCCCCACACACACACCATCAGACACGGCTCTGTCCCCTCCCCCCACACACACACACATACCACCAGACACGGCTCTGTCACCCCCCCCCCCCACACACACACACACACACATACCACCAGACACGGCTCTGTCACCCCCCCCCCCACACACACACACCATCAGACACGGCTCTGTCCCCTCCCCCCCCCCCCACACACACACACATACCACCAGACACGGCTCTGTCACCCCCACACACACACACACACACACACACACACCACCAGACACGGCTCTGTCACCCCCCCCACACACACACACCCACACACACACACCAACAGACACTGCCCTGTCACCCCCTACACACACACACCAGACACGGCCCTGTCACCCACACACACACACACACACACACACACCAGACACGACCCTGTCACCCCCACACACACACACCAACAGACACTGCCCTGTCACACCCCCCACACACACACAAACACCACCACCTCCAGACACGGCCCTGTCACCCCCCCCCCCCACACACACACACACACACACACACACCACCAGACACGGCTCTGTCACCCCCCCCCCCCCCCCACACACCAACAGACACTGCCCTGTCACCCCCCCCCCCCACACACACACACACACACACCAGACACGGCCCTGTCACCCCCCCCCCCACACACACACCACCAGACACAGCCCTGTCACCCCCCCCACACACACACACACAACCAGACACTGCCCTGTTACCCCCCACACACACACACACACACCACCACCTCCAGACACGGCCCTGTCACCCCCCCCCCCCCCCCACACACACACACACCAACAGACACGGCTCTGTCACCCCCCCCACACACACACACACACCAACAGACACTGCTCTGTCACCCCCCACACACACCAGACACGGCCCTGTCACCCACACACACACACACACCAACAGAAACTGCCCTGTCACCCCCCACACACACACACCAGACACGGCCCTGTCACCCCCCCCCCCCACACACACACACAACCAGACACTGCCCTGTTACACCCCCCCCCCACACACACACACACACACACCACCACCTCCAGACACGGCCCTGTCACCCCCCCCCCCCCCACACACACACACACACACACCATCAGACACGGCTGCTCTGTCACACCCCCCCCACACACACACACACCACCAGACACTGCCCTGTCATCCCCCCCCCCACACACACACCAACAGACACTGCTCTGTCACCCCCCACACACACCAGACACGGCCCTGTCACCCACACACACACACCAACAGAAACTGCCCTGTCACCCCCCACACACACACACCAGACACGGCCCTGTCACCCCCCACACACACACACAAACACCACCACCTCCAGACACGGCCCTGTCACCCCCCCCCCCACACACACACACACACCACCAGACACGGCTCTGTCACTCCCTACCCCCCCACACACACACACAACAGACACGGCCCTGTCACCCCCCACACCACCAGACACTGCCCTGTCACCCCCCACACACACACACACCACCAGACACTGCCCTGTCACCCCCACACACACACACACACACAGACCACCACCTCCAGACACGGCCCTGTCACTCCCCCCCCCCACACACACACACACACACACACCACCAGACACGGCTCTGTCACCCCCTACCCCCCCCCACACACACACCAACAGACACTGCCCTGTCATCCCCCCCCCACACCCACCCACACCACCAGACACGGGTCTGTCACCCCCCCCACACACACACACACACACACACCACCAGACACTGCTCTGTCATCCCCCCCCCCACACACACACACATCACCAGACACGGCTCTGTCTCACACACACACACACACACACACCACCACCAGACACGGCCCTGTCACCCCCCCACACACACACACACACACACACCACGAGACACGTCTCTGTCACCCCCCCCCCCACACACACACACACACACACACCACCAGACACGGCTCTGTCACCCCCACACACACACACACACACCCCAACAGACACGGCCCTGTCGCCCCCCCATACACACCACCAAACACGGCCCTGTCACCCACACACACACACACACACACACCACCAGACACGTCTGTCACCCCCCCCCCCCCACACACACACCCCAACAGACACTGCCCTGTCACCCCCCCCCACACACACACACACACCAGACACTGCCCTGTCACCCCCCCCCACACAGACACACACACACCACCAGACACGTCTGTCACCCCCCCCCCCACACACACACACACACACACACCACCAGACACGGCTCTGTCACCCCCACACACACACACACACACACCCCAACAGACACGGCCCTGTCGCCCCCCCATACACACCACCAAACACGGCCCTGTCACCCACACACACACACACACACACCACCAGACACGTCTGTCACCCCCCCCACACACACACCCCAACAGACACTGCCCTGTCACCCCCCCCCCACACACACACACACACCAGACACTGCCCTGTCACCCCCCCCCCCACACACACACACACACACACCACCTGACACGGCTTTGTCACCCCCACACACACCATCAGACACGGCCCTGTCACCCCCTCACACACCACCAGACACACGGTCCTGTCACCACACACACACACACACCACCAGACACGGCCCTGTCACCCCCCCACACACACACACCACCAGACATGGCCCTGTCACCCCCTCACACACCACCAGACACACGGTCCTGTCACCACCACCCCACACACACACACCACCAGACACGGCCCTGTCACCCCCCCCACACACACACACACCACCAGACACGGCCCTGTCACCCCCTCACACACCACCAGACACACGGTCCTGTCACCACACACACACACACACACACACACACACCACCAGACACGGCCCTGTCACCCCCCCACACACACACCACCAGACACGGCCCTGTCACCCCCACACACACACCACCAGACATGGCCCTGTCACCCCCTCACACACCACCAGACACACGGTCTTGTCACCACCACCCCACACACACACCACCAGACACACGGCCCTGTCACCACCCCCCACCCCCCCACACACACACACACCACCAGACACGGCCCTATTATCCCCTCACACACACACACCACCAGACACTACCCTGTCACCCCCCCAAACACACACACCAACAGACACGGCTTTGTCACCCCCACACACACTATCAGACACGGCCCTGTCACCCCCTCACACACCACCAGACACACGGTCCTGTCACCACCACCACACACACCACCAGACACGGCCCTGTCACCCCCTCACACACCACCAGACACACGGTCCTGTCACCACCCCACACACACACATCACCACACACACACACACACACACACCAACAGACACTGCCCTGTCACCCCCCCCCCCCCCCTACACACACACACACACCACCTGACATGGCTTTGTCACCCCCACACACACACTCTATCAGACACGGCCCTGTCACCCCCTCACACACCACCAGACACACGGTCCTGTCACCACCCCACACACACACCACCAGACACTGCCCTGTCACCCCCCCAACACACACACACCAACAGACACGGCTCTGTCACACACACACACACCAACAGACACTGCCCTGTCACCCCCCCACACACACACACACACCACCAGACACGGCCCAGACACGTCGCCCCATCAACCCCCACCATTGCGTCACCACCCCACACACACACACCAACTCGTCACTCCCCTCACACCACTAAACTCCGCCTCGTCATCCCCCCAACACCACCACACGCGGCCCCATGAAACCCACCCACCAACACACACCACCACACGCTGCCCCGTCAGCCGCCCCAAACACCTCCTCTAAACTGCACCGTCATCCCCCACACCCCCTATACTGTCACACCTAGACCACCCTAGTCACCCCAACACCGTCCCATTACCCCCCACACCAGTGCATCTGTCACCCCAGGGACACAAGAGCAGTGATGGGAGTTAGAGGCTCAATAAACCTTCCTCTATTGGCTCACGTCACCCCCTCATCCCCCCAGGCTTCCCCATCCCCCCATGCACCAGCCCATCTATCCCCCCAGGGAGCAGTGACAGGGTTAAGTTCCTGTATGGGCTCACATCCCCGCAGCAGCGACGGCCTCATTTGTCATGTGATGAGCAGAAAATGAATGAGCTAAGCCCCTTTAAGAGCGAGCGCCAGAGCAGCTGCTCCCACCATGGAGGATCCCTTTAAGGGTGATGCAGGGGGTGCTGTGGGTGAATGAGGGGCGAGGCTCCACATATCTGCAGCCAGGGGGGTCACCATTCTCTCTGCCTACTGAAGGTGAAGAAGGGTGGGGCGGGCGAGCGGGTGGGGGGAGGCCCGGGCACCGTGTGCTGCAGCCTGCATGGAAGGTGGAGCTCTCTGCTGAGAGACAGCTGCACAATGCACCCGGCTAGCCGACAGCGCTCTGCAGCAATGGCCGCTGCTGCCGGGGGAGGGGAGACAGCAGAGACCACCATTGTGTCACATGCTGGGCACTGAAGGGTTAATGTGCTGTAGCCACTCCATACAATGTAACAGCTGACAGGAAATGCTCTGCAATTCCCCCCCCCCCCCCCCCCCCAAGGTGACATGATGGTACGGACCACCCCAAATGGACTGGTCTGACCCTGTCATATGTGCATCACATTAGATATAGTAACACCGCACCAGAGGCATCATACTAAGGTCTGACAGGTGATGACATCACAGGAGGGGGGCGAAGACAGACAGGTGACATCACAGGAGGGGGGGCGAAGACTGACAGGTGACATCACAGGAGGGGGGGCGAAGACTGACAGGTGACATCACAGGAGGGGGGGCGAAGACTGACAGGTGACATCACAGGAGGGGGGGCGAAGACTGACAGGTGATGACATCACAGGAGGGGGGCGAAGACTGACAGGTGACATCACAGGAGGGGGGCGAAGACTGACAGGTGACATCACAGGAGGGGGGCGAAGACTGACAGGTGACATCACAGGAGGGGGGCGAAGACTGACAGGTGACATCACAGGAGGGGGGCGAAGACTGACAGGTGACATCACAGGAAGGGGGCGAAGACTGACAGGTGACATCACAGGAAGGGGGCGAAGACTGACAGGTGACATCACAGGAGGGGGGCGAAGACTGACAGGTGACATCACAGGAGGGGGGCGAAGACTGACAGGTGACATCACAGGAAGGGGGCGAAGACTGACAGGTGACATCACAGGAGGGGGGCGAAGACTGACAGGTGACATCACAGGAGGGGGGCGAAGACTGACAGGTGACATCACAGGAGGGGGGCGAAGACGGACAGGTGATGACATCACAGGAGGGGGGCGAAGACTGACAGGTGATGACATCACAGGAGGGGGGCGAAGACTGACAGGTGACATCACAGGAGGGGAGCGAAGACTGACAGGTGACATCACAGGAGGGGGGCGAAGACGGACAGGTGATGACATCACAGGAGGGGGGCGAAGACTGACAGGTGATGACATCACAGGAGGGGGGCGAAGACTGACAAGTGATGACATCACAGGAGAGGGAGTGGGGGAGCGAAGACTGACAGGTGACATCACGGGAGGGGGCGAAGACTGACAGGTGATGACATCACGGGAGGGGGAGTGGGGAAGCAAAGACTGACAGGTGACATCACTGGGGGGGCAAAGACTGACAGGTGACATCACTGGGGGGGCGAAGACTGACAGGTGATGACATCACAGGAGGTGGGCGAAGACTGATAGGTGACATCACAGGAGGGGGGCGAAGACTGACAGGTGACATCACAGGAGGGGGGCGAAGACGGACAGGTGATGACATCACAGGAGGGGGGCGAAGACTGACAGGTGATGACATCACAGGAGGGGGGCGAAGACTGACAAGTGATGACATCACAGGAGGGGGAGTGGGGGAGCAAAGACTGACAGGTGACATCACGGGAGGGGGGCGAAGACATCACAGGAAGGGGGCAAAGACTGACAGGTGACATCACAGGAGGGGGGAACTGACAGGTGACATCATGGGACGGGGAGTGGGGGAGCGAAGGCTGACAGGTGACATCACAGGAGGGGGGCGAAGACGGACAGGTGATGACATCACAGGAGGGGGGCGAAGACTGACAAGTGATGACATCACAGGAGGGGGAGTGGGGGAGCGAAGACTGACAGGTGACATCACGGGAGGGGGGCGAAGACTGAAAGGTGATGACATCACAGGAAGGGGGCAAAGACTGACAGGTGACATCACAGGAGGGGGCGAAGACTGACAGGTGATGACATCACGGGAGGGGGAGTGGGGAAGCAAAGACTGACAGGTGACATCACTGGGGGGGCAAAGACTGACAGGTGATGACATCACAGGAGGGGGGCGAAGACTGACAGGTGATGACATCACAGGAGGGGGGCGAAGACTGACAGGTGACATCACAGGAGGTGGGCGAAGACTGATAGGTGACATCACAGGAGGGGGGCGAAGACTGACAGGTGACATCACAGGAGGGGGGGCGAAGACTGACAGGTGATGACATCACAGGAGGGGGGCGAAGACGGACAGGTGATGACATCACAGGAGGGGGGCGAAGACGGACAGGTGATGACATCACAGGAGGGGGGCGAAGACTGACAAGTGATGACATCACAGGAGGGGGAGTGGGGGAGCGAAGACTGACAGGTGACATCACGGGAGGGGGGCGAAGACATCACAGGAAGGGGGCAAAGACTGACAGGTGACATCACAGGAGGGGGGAACTGACAGGTGACATCATGGGAGGGGGAGTGGGGGAGCGAAGGCTGACAGGTGACATCACGGGAGGGGGAGTGGGGGAGCGAAGGCTGACAGGTGACATCACAGGGGGCGGCCAAGACTGACAGGTGACATCACTGGGGGGGGGCACATATAGAGCAGATGGCAGAGCTCACAGCTGGCAGCCCCCCACATATAGGGCAGATGGCGGAGCTCCATACGTATCAGACATGTCGCACAGGCTATATCTGGGGGTCACAATACTTGGGTGTACTCAAGGCTGCCTGTCACGCAGGAAATATGGGGTACACTCTATACCATATCGGTGGAGCCACGCAATATTGGGTTACTCACAGCTCCTACAGAATATGTTGGGGGGGTCACACATAGTATCTGGGGTTGTCTCTCATGGCTTTCACATGACATATGGGGGTTACACAGAATATCGGGGTACTGACGGCTCTGACATGACATATGGGGGTTACACAGAATATCGGGGTACTGACGGCTCTGACATAACATATGGGGGTTACACAGAATATCGGGGTACTCACAGCTCTCACATGACATATGGGGGGTACACAAAATATCGGGGTACTGACCGCTCTGACATGACATATGGGGGATACACAGAATATCAGGGTACTCACGGCTTTGACATGACATGGGGGGGTTACACAAAATATCGGGGTACTGACGGCTCTGACATGACATATGGGGGTTACACAGAATATCGGGGTACTGACGGCTCTGACATGACATATGGGGGTTACACAAAATATCGGGGTACTCACGGCTTTCACATGACATATGGGGGGGTTACACAGAATATCGGGGTACTCACAGCTCAGACATGACATATGGGGGTTACACAGAATATCGGGGTACTCCCGGCTCTGACATGACATATGGGGGTTACACAGAATATCAGGGTACTCACGGCTCTGACATGACATATGGGGGGGGTTACACAAAATATCGGGGTACTCCTGGCTCTCACATGACATATGGGGGGGGTTACACAGAATATCAGGGTACTGACGGCTCTGACATGACATATGGGGTTACACAGAATATCGGGGTACTCACAGCTCTCACATGACATATGGGGGGGGGGGGTTACACAAAATATCGGGGTACTGACGGCTCTCACATGACATATGGGGGTTACACAGAATATCGGGGTACTCCCGGCTCTGACATGACATATGGGGGTTACACAGAATATCGGGGTACTCACGGCTCTGACATGACATATGGGGGTTACACAGAATATCGGGGTACTCACGGCTCTGACATGACATATGGGGGGGTTACACAAAATATCGGGGTACTCGCGGTTCTGACATGACATATGGGGGTTACACAAAATATCGGGGTACTCACAGCTCTGACATGACATATGGGGGTTACACAAAATATCGGGGTACTGACCGCTCTGACATGACATATGGGGGTTACACAGAA